>NC_079225.1:19872917-19964537 GCF_029633865.1 Lampris incognitus | reverse complement strand
AAGTCAAGCAGGTAAGAGAAACAGCAGGATTCCTCAATCCCCTCTATCCAAACCCAGGAGACAAAATACGTAGGCTTGGTTAATACATTTTCAAGATATGATTTGATTTGTGGGTGCGAGATGGGTGGAATTAACCAAATAGGGCATTATGAGTGCTACAAAGGTTAGACAATTGTTTAAATTGTTCTACTTAGTTTATTTTTCTGTGATTGGGATATTTTGTGGCACCATCATAATTGTCCCAATATGGCAAAACATCCATTTGGTCCACCATACAGACTAAAGTAAGACTTATTTCCAAATACTATGTGTTCCAGAAAGATCCATCCTTCAAGGGTGGAAAAACAAAAAGTAATATCTTCATTTTTCCACAGTATGCACATGCAGATGAGGTGGAAAAATGGAGAAAGGACCATCTGAGGGCTGTGTCAGCCCTTAAAGAGCTCCTGGACACAGCAGACGCCAAACTCAACGCTTCCGTCCAGGTTTCTTTCCTCAATGTCAGAGCCTTTCTGCAGGATGTTGAGGTGAGGAATCATAAATCCTCACTGCCAGCTCAGACTGACGGTACCTACTGTATTGCAAGGGTTCACAGACTCTTATTTCATTGGCGAACCTACACCATGAATTACTACACATATACATTTATTATCTTAATATGTCATTGCTTGTTAGCACGGTAACAGCATCAGTGTCAATTGTTGAGTAGGCTCTCAGTCAAAGCAATGTTTTCCCATGCTTGAGATAAATGAGATGCTTCCCAATGACCTGTTGGTAGGAGTATCAAATAGGCTTAGAAAAACCATGGACGGGCATCCAGGTATTGTAGCGGTCTATTCCATTGCCTGCCAACATGGGGATCGCCGATTCGAATTCCAGTGTTACCTCCAGCTTGGTCAGGCGTCCCTACAGACACAACTGGCCGTGTCTGCGGGTGGGAAGCTGGATGTGGGTATGTGTCCTGGTCACTGCACTAGCGCCTCCTCTGGTCGGTCAGGACGCCTGTTCGGGGGGGAGGGGGAACTGGGGGGAATAGCGTGATCCTCTCACATGCTAATTCCCCTGGCGAAACTCCTCACTGTCAGGTGAAAAGAAGCGGCTGGCGACTCCACATGTATCGGAGGAGGCATATGGTAGTTTGCAGCCCTCCCCCGATCGACAGAGGGGGTGGAGCAACAACCGGGACAGCTTGGAAGAGAGGGGTAATTGGCTGGATACAATTGGGGTGAAAAGGGGGGGAAATTAAATAGATAATAAATAAAAATTGTGGACAATAGATGGCCAATTGCTAATAGAGTTGATACAATGCTTTAAAATGTGGTAAAGATTTCAACTGAAACATTCATCTCCTCCATAACCATAGCAAAACCTCAGTCACATCACGTAGTGCGGAAATGAAGACAGATGTGTGAAATATAGAGGATATTTTGCTGAAGATGTAATTTTAGTAGCTCTCCTTGATGCTTTACCCCTTCCTGAGATTGGAATAATAATAGCGGGCCATTTCCTTTTTTTTCATCTTCAAGGTTGATCCTTTGGGTACTTTCACCAGAAAAGTCAATAGTAATACATGTGGCTCTGTGCTCTTATTGGCAAAGTATTTAACAGAAGCTTGCACTTGGTTGGAAAATATCAAAGATGACTTTTACCTTGTACCCTTACATCTCACTCCCAGAATACCAAGAAAAAGGTTGCTGCCATGGAGACGCAGTACAAGTTGGCTGCCCGCAGTGCTCAGCTCCTCGCCAAGGATGCCCCACAGGATGAGGGTGCCAAGGTCATGGCAACTATGACAACAGTTAAAGGTCAGCTAAGTAAGGTAGGCATCACCAGGTAAGCATGGCAAGGATCACTAAAACCTCTGCTTCCCATAAAGAAGTGCATTGCCAAGATTTTGTAGCCCCTTTAAAACTCTCTTCCAAAACCAAAATGACATTAAATAATTATAACAGTAATAGCATGATACAAATAACATAATGTATTTCTTTCATTGGTTACTAAGATAGCATTCGCTCCAGCTGCCTCGCCCATGCGAGGGATCTCTGCAGGTTTTGTTTTTTGTTTCTTTTTCATTTCTACCTCATGCATCATCGAGTCTCTCTCTCTCTCTCTCTCTCTCTCTCTCTCTCTCTCTCTCTCTCTCTCTCTCTCTCTCTCTCTCTCTCTCTCTCTCTCTCTCTCTCTCTCTGTCTGTCTGTTGTTTTTTTAATGGACAATATTCTGTTTCTGTTTTCAGGTGAGGGAGCGGTGTCCGTCCTTGGTGAGAGAGTGCCATGGGCTTCTACCGCTCTTGGAAGAGATGGAGAAGCACATCACTGGGTTCTACCAAGCCCTGGAGAGAGCCAGCCGCATCGCTGCCACCACCAGAGACCCAGACGCACAGCCCCAGGCCCAGACGCAGCAAAAACACACATGGCAGGTTAGATGTGATGACTATGCTATAATGCAATGATTGGATGTGTGTTCTGGTTGCTGCACTAGCACCTCCTCTGGTCGGTCAGGGTGCCTTTTTTGGGGGGGAGGGGGAACTGGGGGGAACAGTGTGATCCTCCCACGTGTTACGTCCCCCTGACAAAACGCCTCACTGTCAGGTGAAAAGAAGCGGCTGGCGACTCTACATGTATCGGAGGAGGTATGTGGTAGTCTGCAGCCCTCCCCAGATCAGCAGAGAGGGTGGAGCAGCAACCAGGACGGCTCGGACAAGTGGGGTAATTGGCCAAATACAATTGGGGAGAAAAGGGGGGGAGGGGATTCCAATGACAAAAAAAAGATATGATTTGTAGTTTTCCATCATGCTACAGGACACTGCACACATTTTTGTATGCTAAATATTTTTTTGTTTTTTCTCTTAGGACCTGTTAAACCAGCAGCAGAACTGTAAGCGCTGTCTGTCAGTGATTGAGAGGAACCATCATGCCCTGCAGAGGGCAATCACCACCAGTAAGGTGCTCAAAAACTTCAACCAGTGCCTCCTGCAAAAGAGAGTGACTGAGATACAGGCCTCAGCGCAGGTTAATTTAATGCACACACACACACACACACACACACACACACACACACACACACACACACCCTTACACAAACATTTAGTATGCCTGTGTGCATGCATGCACACAGAATACCATACAGGACATGCATTACCCACAATGCTGATTAGCATTAATCACATTACAGAAAGCCTTATTACCCTAGAGACAACAGTACAGGTTAGAATTACTCATCTGGCTCGTTATATATACGCTTAATGAAACAAGAACAATTATGCTACATTACCCATGAGACCACTCACTTGCACCGCTATGTGTAATGTCCCTCTTCTCAGACTTTGGCGAAAGAGGTTGGGGAGTGGAGGAGGCAAGAGGAGGCCAACAACTGCCTGAGGAGGAGATTCGAGGAGTCTCGCCAGGACCTGGAGAGGGTGCTAAGGACTGCCCAGGGCTGCCTGAGAGAGATTGGAGATCCTGAAGAGCTATTGAGAAAACACACTGTAAGAGCAAACCTATGGCTTCCTACTTTCAGCACAAAACTTACAGTTTCTGAAGGATAAAGATGATTCATAGCAAAAGCCTTGCTCTCTATACCTACGCTAACTAGGTAGCTTTTATTCATTGTCTGCCAAGCAAAAAAAAAAAAGAAAAGAAAAGATAACATCAATTATTTAAAGGTGACAGGTCTACAAAATGTAAAAAATTCAAAATGTTATTTTTTTGCATCTAATATAATATCATTCTGGTTTGCTCTGGATTATTTAGAAAAATCCAAATCTCTCTAGCAAGTGAAGCTAGTTTTTCAGTAATGGAAACTCAAACTCAACCCTACTGTTGGTTAAATCTAGTATTTTTTTTCCACCGCTCAGGATTTTTTCAATCAACTTGACCAACGGGTGCTTAGCGTGTTCCTGAAGGCGTGCGATGAGCTGACTGACATCTTGCCGGAGGAGGAGCAGCAGGGGCTGCAGGAGACCGTCCGCAGGCTGCACAAACTCTGGAAGGTCAGAGGTCGCCACGCTTTGTCACTTCCACTAATTACTGTTTGTCTCCGGGAGCACTGAGTCAATACTTCATTAACTTGATTAAAGGACACCATTAGCTTTGACAGAGTTTCTCTCAGTCGGTTCCTACTACTAGTTTGTTCCAACTGAAGCCTTTTCCCTGTGTTCGTAGATCATTTTCAGCCTCCCATCATCTCACCACAGTGATGTCAGTTGTAAAATGTGCAATGTGTAGACAACTATTTGTGTCAATTTTTTTTTTTTTGGATTTTTTTCTCCCCAATTGTATCCGGCCAATTACCCCACTCTTCCGAGCCATCCTGGTCACTGTTCCACCCCCTCTGCCAATCTGGGGAGGGCTGCAGACTACCACATGCCTCCTCCGACGCATGTGGAGTCGCCAGCCGATTCTTTTCACCTGACAGTGAGGAGTTTCGCCAGGGGGACGTAGCACTTGGGAGGATCACACTATTCCCCCCAGTTCCCCCTCCCCCCCCGAACAAGCGCCCCAACTGGCCAGAGGAGGCGCTAGTGCAGCGACCAGGACACATACCCACATCCAGCTTCCCACCCACAGACACGGTCAATTGTGTCTGTAGGGATGGACGACCAAGCCGGAGGTAACACAGGGATTCAAACCGCTGATCCCCGTGTTGGTAGTCAACGGAATAGACCGCTACGCCACCCAGATGCCCATATATATATATATATGTATTTATAATCTTTTTATTTGGAAATGTTAAGAAGCAGAAAATACAACAGGCCATTTGTGTCAAATTTTTTGCTGTAATGGCTCAAATAGAGGGGATGTAATGCAATGCAAATTTCAGTGGAATCCAACATAAAGTTGTGTCATATTGCATCGTGTCATATGTTTGTGGTGGAATTTTAGAAAATTCAGGAGAGTGACACATTGTAGAAACAAGGAACGTGCATGTGACGTATAACGTGACATTGACCGGCTGCCACCCTCATGCTCCCTGTCTGTCTGCAGGACATCCAAGGGGAGGTACCCTGCCACCTGCTTCGTCTGAAGGTGGAAGTGGAGCGAAGTCGGGTGGGCATGATCCTAGAAGACTGCAGGGTTGAGCTGGATAGAGAAATGCAAGCCCTTTCTGCCACCTGCACCAGTGAGCAAGTGATTAAAGAGCACAGGGTAAGAGAGGCAGGGCTGGCAGACAATTTGGAGGTAAAATGAGAAAAAAGGGTGGGAGTTGTTAAGTGACATGCCTGATTACTTTGCAAACAAATAGAGAAAAGAAATATTAGGTCATCAAGACTAATTCATCCCACCATCACTCTCTCTTGTAACCCCCAGGCTTTCTTTGGGGAGGGAAGCCCCCTGACTTTGTGTGAGATGAGGATTGGAAACATGGAGGATCTGTGTCATGATTTAACGGACAATGACCCGGCCCGCCAAGTGCTAGACTCCACCAGGAGCGCTCTGGCAGAGGTTACAAATGAAATAGAGACCGCCCACCTCAAACTGCAGCAGCATCCCGATAAGTGGCAGGAGTGGAACGAGAGGTGAGGATGGAACAAGGAAGAGACATTTCCCTTTGCACAGTCAATGTCTAACCTTTTCATTAGAATGAAAACTGAGCTTTGGTGCTTTTGTCAATGTAGCAGTATTTAATTCCACTTTTGTAGGTTTTGGGAGCTCTCTGATTGGGTGTTGACTCAGAGGAGACAGGTGATGCTCTGGAGAGAGCCAGCCAGAGACCCTTCCTGTCAGGAGCAGGTGGATGCTGCAGTTCAGGTGAGCCTTTGTATTTTCTCGGAGAACTAATTTTTAAGTCACTGATTAGACTGCAACTTAAGAAAAATCTCTTTGACTAAATCAACAACCAATGATTCCAGGCACTGCAGGAGACGGTAGAGGCCCGTGAGGAGTGTCTGATGTGGCTGAAGAACCGTCTGGCTGGACTATCCGAAGTCAGCCATGATCTTCAGGTCCAGAGACAAAGGGCAGCCCTGGCCAAGCTGTCCACTGACCTGAGGGCCCTCTTTTCTTCACTCTGCCAGGTAAAACCTCTGTCTGCTTCAAAACCAATTGAGAGTATTTATAAAAGTCAGACAGGTTGCTAAAGTTTGCTATGAGACTTGATGTAAATGTAGGTCATGTTATCTCCGAAAGCAAACCTGACTCAAAAGCAATTGGTCTGGTAGGGAGTCAGTGAGATACAGTTTCTACCCATTAGAAATCCATTAGTATAATACTTACATGCTGTACTTATTATTTTGAAGCATTAATGCAATTTCTGTAAATTGAATCTTCCCCTTTCCTTCTCTAAACACAAACACAATTAGTGGGGTGAGGAGGGCGGAGGTATGTTTCAGTGTGAGGAGCTTAGAGAAGAAGTGCGCGGTGCTCTGGAGGAGGTTGTCAGGGCACGGAGGGAGGCTCAGGAGCAGACCAGCAGGATCCTGGAGGCTGAGAGCTTTGATAAGGCCAAGCAGCTGTACCTCATCCACCAGGTGGGTGGTGATATTACTATTTTTATTCCGATGAAGGACCTGGTTGTGGTTTAACTGTCACTGGTTTGAATATTCTTTAATTAAAATGTTGAACGAATAAAAGCATGAGTTGAAGTCAATTTCATTTAGAAAGAGAACAACTTTCATACAAATCACGTGTTTTATGAACAAAATTTGTCTATATGCGAAAACATTAATCTTAGTATCTCAGCATATTGTATCTTTTTTTTTTTAATGCACTGAATGTTTTCTACAGTTTTGTTTTTTTATTTTTTGGATTTGTGGCCTGTTGATATCATCCATCCATCTATTATCCAAACCACTTATCCTGCTCTCAGGGTCGCAGGGGATGCTGGAGCCTATTATTATATCAATATTGATATAATTATCAATTATATATTATTTAATGAAATTTAAGAACATTTTTTCTGGCACAGGATACAAATCCTCTACACTAGACTCGACAAATTAAAACAAACAGCCATACAAAAAAGAACCACAATATAGTTATTAAAATCACAATAATCTCACAAATAATCACAAATCACATAAATACAGTAGTCTCTCAAATAAATTAGTCTCACAAATGATCATAGTCACACAATACAAATTATATATATATAATATATAATTATATAATTATATAATATTATTATTGATATTATTATCAACATAAATGATTAGAGTCTTAAAGATATTGTTAGCTTTGGCAGGAATGATTCAGTCACTTCACATAGAGCTATGGATTATTCCAAATGAGCGTTTCAGCTATCTAACATTTCCAACCTGACTCTATAGAGTAAGCTAATTTGACCTTCTGACCTCTGCAGTTGTCATCTGACACATCTTTATTTGTGCACGTATGTTGCAGCAACACCTCAAGCGCTTGCATGCTGACAGGAAGGAGGCGGAGCTTCTTGTGTCCCGCTGCCGCCAGCTGCAAAAGGGGGAGGGGCTTAGCCAGTCACTGCGGGAACTGGAGGGAGCTTTCCAAGAGGTGGACCGCAAAGTGGTGACCCAGGAGCACAGCCTGCAGGTAGCATGAATGTGTTTTGAGGGATCCCCCCCCCCCGTCGTTTTGCTAATGTTTGCCTGTGTGAGTGTCTTGGTCCACACGTCCCCTACTATGATCGATGGACGTTCCATGTCTGATGTTCAGTAGGTATTGATTTCTATGTTGCAGTTTGTCAATTCGTGTGTGTCTGTTACTCCAACTTTTACTGTCTACATAACAATGCCTTCACTGCCTTGTCACTGAGGTAGTCTGCACATTCGCCTGCATAAACAAGTCTACGCCTGGAATGTGCATGGTAGCATTTAAAGATGTGCTATGTTAAACTGCTGCCACATTGCAGGCCCGGGCGTATAATGAATCTAAATTGAATAAAAGAGAACCTGTCTCCGCCATCACCCCGAGGCCTCCACCCCCTCAAACCCCCCCCCCCCCGCTTGCAAAACAATCTTGTATACGCGCTCTTTCACCGAGCGAACAGAAAACATTGTTTTACATGACAAAACATAATCACAGCAGCACCAAGGGCAGAAGTACTTTAATTTACAAACAATGACAAATGTTGTGTACACCCAGAACTTACATACAGAGTGAGGAGCAAAGTAGATAGTGATTACTGCAGTCACATATCAGCTTGCGGCAGGCAGTGTGAACATTTGTAATTTCAGGCATGTAACTCTGTGTTCTGAGCACAATGACTGTCTCTCTCTTGGTTGAAAGGCCAAATGCACAGACGGCTGACATTGTGTTTGCCAACCTAGCTTCCACTTCCATCCTTGTATGCTTTTGCTAGAGGCATGCAGGGTACAGCCATTTCTGTAGCAACACTGCTGTTTTTGAGATGGGCTGCTCCATATGTTGTAATGGCACCTGTCCATTAAGGAAGTGGTTAAACCCAAGTCGTTTTAAGGGCTGGGATGGGCTCAAGGTATAGATGAGGAGCTTTCAGGACCCGGAAAATAAATACTTTGGGTGGGGCGTCTGGATAGCATAGCGGTCTATTCCATTGCATACCAACGTGGGGTTCGCCAGTTCGACTCCCCATGTTACCTCCGGCTTGGTCAGGCGTCCCTACAGACAAAATTGGCCGGAAGCTGGATGTGGGTACGTGTCCTGGTCACTGCACTAGTGCCTCCTCTGGTCGGTCGGGGCGCCTGTTCGGGGGGAGGGGGGACTGGGGGAAATAGCATGATCCTCCCATGTGCTACGTCCCCCTGGCGAAACTCCTCACTGTCAGGTGAAAAGTGGCTGGTGACTCCAAATGTACCAGAGGAGACATGTGATAATCTGTAGCCCTCCCCAGCTTGACAGAGGGGGTGGAGCAGTGACCGGGACAGCTCGGAAGAGTGGGGTAATTGGCCAAATACAATTGGGAAGAAAAAGGGGGGGGGGATCCAAAAAAATAAATAAATAAATAAATACTTTGAGTTGAATACAGGGGATAACAATGGCATGCTATGTTATTTTACCTGCTTGTGTTATTGTCTTAATCTCCAACCATCTCCAGGCAACTCTGAGTGCCTGGCAGGAGTTTGAGACACAAAGAGAAGCGATTTGGAAATTTGTCAGCAGCACCAACGCTGTGCTTCAGAAAGAGCTCATCTTCAACAACCTGGACAGCCTGAGAGCTGAGCTGCTACACGACAAGGTGTGTGTGTGTGTGTGTGTGTGTGTGTATGTCTGGGTGGGTGCACCAACATGTGTGTACAAGCACGTGCCTGCATTTGCACTGTATTTGCTCATATTTCACCTTTTGTTTGGCTCCGTAGGAGCTTCTAAGGAGGGCTGAGGAGTATTCCCTACAAGCATGCTCCCTCCTGGAGAGCACTGTAGACATTCAACTTGGACCTGTGAATCAGACCCTTCTCCTGCAGCAGGCCCAGTCCACCAGAGAGATGGTCGCTCAAGTACAGGACCTCCTTAAAAAGAAGTAAATATAACGATGCATGTTGCATCTCAAAGAGATATGTTAATATTATGAAGTTTGGTCTGCAGGAATTGTTCTAATATCATGACGTCTTGGGGAACTGCCTCAAAACTGGGAGGCCAGATTTTTAAAAAGATTATAATTTCACCAGCAGCTGTTGGGTTCTGTGAGCTTTGACTCACTGCTGGTCCTGATGTGTACATGTCTCAGCATCTGTTGTTGTCTCTCTGTGTGTATTTGTCAAATGGTATCTGAACCTTGCTTCTGTCTTCCAGTGTTTTCCAGCTGGAGGTGGTGTGTGTGAGTTGGGAGCGTCTCAGTGGCGAGTCTGAAGCCTTCTCCTCCTGGATCTCAGAGAGAGGGAAGGAACTGGAGGAGGTCAACCTCACCTCCTCGTTAGATCCTCTGGACAAACACACGAGCATGGTGCAGGTACAGCAGTGTCTCATTCGCATATATATGTTTTTGTCAGAGCTCGATGCTCTAGAAAGCACACTGAGCTGAGATGCAGAGGACAGGAAGAGATGGAAATGGATGATCCGCTGTGGCGACCCCTAACAGGAGCAGCTGAAAGTAGTAGTAGTAGCTATATATACAGGACAGTCCATCAATGCAATAAAGATGAGTCATTTGATGATTACACAGTGATAAAACAGGCTCATACAGATTTTCTTTTGCCTTTGCATAATTGTCGCTGACACAGCAAACATAACTTCTGTGTTACAAGATCCTATTCTCTTGCTTTGCCCCTCTCTCTCTCTCTCTCTCTCTCTCCCTCTCACCCCCTCTCTTTATTGTTAACTTTATCTCGCATGGCTCATGCCTACATCTTATTACCTGTCACCTTATCACTCCACATCCACTCTGTCCTTCAGGCAGTGGCTGCAGGTTTGGAGGAGAGAAGGCTGGTCCTGACCCACCTGGAGGCAGATTGTGAGGCTCTGCCAGGGTTTGTTACCCCCGGAGAGACGGGGCGTATTCGGGCACGGCTGGCTCAGATGGGGTGTGACTGGGAAGAGCTGTCAGTAAGAGTAGAGCAACTGGGTGTACAGCTCAACCAGAGTGCCTCCTACAGGCAGCAATACAGTCGCAACCTGGAACAGGTAGGAAACAACAAATTCAGTGATAAGCAAAACACACACAGTCCCATTCCCCCACAGGCGTTTTTTTTTCCAATTTGGACATTTTTCTGATAAGCAAGGATAACTTATAGCCACCAATCCACCTATAAAAAAACCAAAGCTGTTGCACGAGTAACAATTTGAGCTGTGTGTTGATGGATGATGATATGGGTGATTTATGGGAAATTACATGTCATCATTATCAGGTGAAAAGACATATGAATGAGGTCAAACAGAAGCTGGACTGTCCAGTCACGTACTGTTCTTCATCATCTGAGACCTACAGAGGCCTTCAGGAGCACGTGGTGAGAAAAAACACACACACAAGCAAGATCTTACTATATCAATAATAGTGGTTTAGTTGGACTTAGCTTGTTTAGCTTCTTTTTTTTTCAGCCAAATTTAAACCTCAGTCCATCTATCCCCAAAACTAAATTTCCAACAATCAAGCCTAAGATCACTTGGTCAGGGATGTCCGGGTAGCTTAGCGGTCTATTTCATTGCCTATCAACACGGGATTGCCGGTTCGAATCCCCGTGTTACCTCCGGCTTGGTTGGGCGTCCCTACAGACACAATTGGCTGTGTCTGCGGGTGGGAAGCCAGATGTGGGTATGTGTCCTGGTCGCTGCACTAGCGCCTCCTGTGGTTAGCCGGGGCGCCTGTTCGGGGGGGAGGGGGAACAGGGGGGAATAGCGCGATCATCCCACACGCTAAATCCCCGTGGTGAAACTCCTCACTGTCAGGTGAAAAGAAGCGGCTGGCAACTCCACATGTATCGGAGGAGGCATGTGGTAGTCTGCGACCCTCTCCGGATTGGCAGAGGGGGTGGAGCAGCGACCGGGATGGCTTGGAACAGTGGGGTAATTTGCCAGATACAATTGGGGAGAAGGGGGGATCCGCAAAAAAAAAAATCATTTGGTCAAGTCAAAACCATGTCTCCCCGAATCAGCTGTAGCTTATTACATCAGGCTCTAATTCCCATTATTCTCTCATCCAGCTCCATGGCAATAATTTAATGTCTGATTTGTGATTTACTTTATACCCATTTCAGTTTAACATACTATTTATCAGAATAGGAGTCAGTCAAGAGCATCCATCTATGTTTTTTTCCCCGTATGCCAGGAGGTTTGCCAGGTTCTGGAGCAGCTGAAGCCCAGGTTGATAGCTCTTTGTGCAGCCATGAGGAGGCTCGGAGAGAGGAGTCAGTTGGAGGAGGAGGTGGCTCACCTCCAGAAGCAGCAGGCAGAGTACATGGAAAAGGCCAAGGAAAAGCAAGACACACTGGAGAACCTTCTGGCACTATGGCAAAGGTACAGTAAGACATGCCCGGGTTTGTACTTCTGTCTGAAAATGTGGACCATGGGCGAAAGTAAAGAGACATGTGTAGAGATATATGCATATGTTGATATCAAAAAGAATGTTTGAAAATGCAAATTGTCGAGGGAAATCAGACTATGGGAAAAACACACAAATCATTCAAGCAAACACCAAAATTCTGTTGTTTTTCCAACTGAGGGGTATAAAGCCGACTGTTCAACCCTGACTGAGCAATCTGCTGAACATTTAACCACGATGGATACCCAGATAGTTTTGGATGGGGATAAGACGTGATGGCAGACTCTTTAAGATAATAACGGAAGGGGGCATCCGGGTAGGGTAGTGGTCTATTACGTTGCCTACCGACATGAGGATCGCCAGTTCGAAATCCCTGTGTTACGTCTGGCTTGGTCGGGCATCCCTACAGACACAATTGGCCGTGTCTGCGGGTGGGAAGTCGGATGTGGGTATATGTCCTGGTCGCTGCACTAGCGCCTCCTCTGGTCGGTCAGGGCTCCTGTTCGGGGGGGGGGGACTGGGGGGAATAGCATGATCCTCCCGTGTGCCACGTCCCCCTGGCGAAACCCCTCACTGTCAGGTGAAAAGAAATGGCTGGCGACTCCACATACAGTGCTGCTTGAAAGTTTGCGAACCCTCCAGACATGGTCACTGTTTTTGTAAAAAACATTAAAATAAGCTTATTACACATACATCCAAATCCCAATTTGTAAAGCACACCTTCCAAATAATGGACACACACACAAAAAGAGATATATTTTCATTATTTAATTCAACAAAGGTAGTTTATTTCACAAAAACTGAAAATTTAACATGTGCAAAAGTATGTGAACCCTTGCATTAGTAGCTTGTGGCTCCTCCTTTTGCAGCCATTACTTCAACCAAACGTCTTCTGTAACCACTAACCAGTCTCTCGCATCTGCTTATGGGGATTTTTGCCCACTCCTCCTTGCAGAACTCAGCCAGTTGAGAGAGGTTGGAGGGACATCTGGTATGTACCAACTTCTTCAGGTCTCGCCACAACATTTCAATTTGATTAAGATCCGGACTTTGACTGGGCCAATCCAGAGTACGAATCCTCTTTCTCTGAAGCCATTCCTTTGTAGTTTTGCTGGAATGCTTTGGGTCATTGTCTTGTTGCATAATCCATTTTCGTCCCAGCTTCAACTCCCTGACTGATGGCAGGAGATTCTGGTCAAGAATTTGTTGATATGCCGGAGAATTCATGGTTCCTTGGATAATATGGAGTCGTCCAGGTCCAGAAGCAGAAAAACAGCCCCAGACCTTCACATTTCCACCACCATGCTTCACTGTTGGGAGGAGGTTCTTTTCTTCATATGCAGTGTTGGCTTTTCTCCAAACATGTTGGTTTTGATTGTGACCAAATAATTCTATTTTGGACTCGTCTGTCCAGAGAATGGACTTCCAGAAGGTCTCTGGTTTGTCCAAGTGTTCTCTGCTAAAGTTGAAATGGGCAGCTTTGTTCTTTTTTGAGAGCAGAGGCTTCCTTCTAGCAACCCTCCCATGAATGTCATGGCTATCCAATTTTCGTCTGATTGTAGACGCATGCACATTTGTCCCAGATGCTACCAGAGAGGTCTGCAACTCTCTAGAGGTGATGTGTGGGTTGGCCTTTACCTGATTTATTATTTTTCTGGTGCTTCTGGGTGATAGTTTTGATGGGCGTCCACTTCTAGGCAGAGTTGCTGTCATGTTGAAGGCCCTCCATTTGTAAATTATTTGTCTTACAGTGGATGGATGGAGCTGGAATCTTTTGGAGATGGTCTTATAGCTCTCCCCAGACTGATGGGCTATCACTACCCTCTTCTTCATGTCCTCGGATATCTCCTTTGCTCTCGGCATTGTTGATTTGTATGGGACCACAGTGGTTTGGTTGGTTTCCTCTCTCTTTTAGTTACTGCAGGCCAAACCCTTTCCCAAGGATGTCTCATTTCATTGGTCTGCTTAAATGATTAATTAAGCATCCAAATGTGTTTCACCTGAGTCTGTTACCTGCTTGACTTAACCAATGCAGCTGGGGGTTCACTTACTTTTGCACATACACTAATTCCATGTTTCATGTAGTTTTTGGGCTACTTAAACAAGTCCCACTAAACAAGTACCTGCAACTGATAAACATATATCTGACAATTCATGCATAAAAACTGGTGACGATAGAATAAGAAAATCATGGTAAAACAACAGAAAAATCTAAACTGCTCAAGGGGTTCACATACTTTCAAGCAGCACTGTATATTGGAGGAGACATGGTAGTCTGCAGCCCTCCCCAGATCAGCAGAGGGGATGGAGCAGCGACCAGGATGGCTTGGAAGAGTGGGGTAATTGGCTGGGTACAATTGGGGAGAAAAAGGGGGGGGGTAATAATGGGAGGGGAAGTGTCATTGTTTTTGTATGGAAACAGGAGTGTTTTGTCGGTATGATGTGTATGGGCTTTCCCTCAGACAGTATTGGTGGGTGTTTCTGTTCTTAGCCTCGGTCTGGGATGCGGGTAGCCCTGCTGGGCTAAAGGGCACATTCCCTGTGTTTGTTAGTTTTTCTACCATCTAATATCAGTGGATGGAATATTTCAGGGTTTTTATTAATACTTGGTCCAAAGCACCTGCCCCTATGTCCCTTTCGAGACTGAATATCGTTTTTGTTGTACAGCCAAAGCTGTTATTGTTTTACAGTTTTTTCCCCTGTTTGTTGATTTCCCACTCACGCCCCTGTAATGCCTTGGCCAGATTATCCTGTTTCAATCGTTTCTCTTTCATTCTTTTCCCCTCATTAGCCATTTCATTGTGTCTCCAAGCCTCCCGTGTAAGCCTCTTTTCGTCTCTATTCCTCGAGTTTCCTCATCTCTTTGTGATGAACAGGAGCTCGGACCCCTGCCTCTCTGGCCCCCACACAGCTGTCGCATTTCCTTTGCAATTATAGTCTATTTCTTATCACTTTACTTTGCTCTCTCTAGACCTACAGCACAGTTAGTGTTTGTCCTTGTTTGTACTTCTCAGCAAGAACTAATGACTGTCGAGTAGGGTGGGGTCCTTTCAACTGCACGCTGGTGCTTTGGCCCAGCTTGTCTCTGCTCGGCCAGGGTTGCTCTGCCTTATATGATACGAGTTATACTTCTGTTGATATACTTCAGCTTTGCTAGGCTGAGGTGTATGTGTGTGTGTGTATGTGTATGTATGTGTGTTTTCCTATGCAGTCAACCTCATCTTCTTCCCTGCAGGTATAAATATCAGGGATTACAAACAGCACTGGGTGCACTGGGGAGATATGAGTGGCCCTATTATGACCCTGTCACTGATATGGGGCCATGGGGATTATATATATATATATATATATATATATATATATATATATATATATATATATATATATATATATATATATATATATATAAGCACAGACAGTATCTGTGTGGGTGTATATGGGTGTGTTAGGGGGTTGCACAAGAGCATAATTTTACAACTTGAGTACTCCCTTCCTGGAAAGGGGGGCGTGTCTTACATCAATTCAGAGACTATACAGCTCTGATGGGGTTGGTCTCTTGACATTAGAGCAAAGCATAAAATTGATGATACAATATGAAGATAATACTTGGTCTTACCTTACGCAATGGTGACATATGGGTGATACCGATGATATTTTAACATTATCGTTTCCAACATGCTACAATAGCCCAAGACAGAAAGTTCAGTCGACAAAGTGTTTTTTTCCCTCTGAATGTTTTTATTATGTTTACATATAACGGCTGTTTTTTTGTTTTTTTTTTAATTCAGTGAAACCTGGTCATCTTTAGTAAGCCTAACAGGCTTAAAAATCAAATTAGCCATATTTGCTTGTATCTATTTTTTGACAACATTAATTTGTTTAGCCGTGGGCATCCAGGCAGCATGGTGGTCTATTCCATTGCCTACCAACCTGGGGATCGCCGGTTCGAATCCTCGTGTTACCTCTGGCTTGGTCGGGCGTCCCTACAGACACAATTGGCCATGTCTGCGGGTGAGAAGCTGGATGTGGGTATGTGTCCTGGTTGCTGCACTAGCACCTCCTCTGGTCGGTCGAGGCACCTGTTGGGGGGGAGGGGGAATTGGGAGGAATAGCATGATCCTCCCACATGCTATGTCCCCCTGGCGAAACTCCTCACTGTCAGGTGAAAAGAAGTGGCTGGCAACTCCACATGTATTGGAGGAGGCATGTGGTAGTCTGCAGCCCTCCCGGGATCGGCAGAGGGGTGGAGCAGTGACCGGGGCGGCTTGGAAGAGTGGGGTAATTGGCCAAGAACAGTTGGGGAGAAAAAGGGGGAGGAAATTTTAAAAAAAATTTGTTTGACCGCATAGTGTGGTAGCCTAGTCTGTTATATGACAGACTTGATGTTAGAGCCATCCTTGAGATACTGTCCATAACTCACAATTTTTGCACTTTTATTTAATCACAACACATCACAATGACAGTTTTTGTTTTATCAAAGAACATTCAAACAATTGATTTAGCCTTTTGTGCTGTCGCCATCATTCCTCTTGTTCACCGAGGGCTCTACCTGGAAACTGAGTACACGTGAGCGCTAGAATCACGCGATTAACAAGTACTTGATGTTGATGTAGAAACTCGAGAATTGCTGTAACTGCTCGAGAACACAAATACTTGAATACTCTCTGCAACCCTTAGTGTGTGTGCAAGTTTGTGTTTTTCTGTCTGTCTCCATCTGTTTGTGTGTGTGCACGTGGATGAACCATAAGAATCAGAATCAGAAACACTTTATTTTTTCATTTCATGCACTTGCGCACATGAAATGAAATGAAACATTGTTTGCCCCAGCCCACGGCAGTGCAACACAAAGACAAAAACAAACATCCAAAAACTACAAGAACTACAAGAAAACATATATCCAAACTAACGCATATATCGAAACTAAGAAAAAAAAATCACTGTCCAGGAGAACGAATGCCAGCCAGGATGACTGTGGGAATTGCCGGTCTGCATGGGCTAGCAGTTAGCTTAGCCTGCCCCACTTCCGCATCCTGTCAGACCGCCCTCGGTGTTTCCTCTTTGGGCGCAGCTCCGGTCAGGACCGTGGTCCTTGGGCCCACAGGAAGCAGCAGACCAGGCTCCCTCAGCCGATCCAATGCTAGCTCTCCCAGCTAGATACCTTCGACACACCTCCCTGCACTCCACATGATGACACTGAAAACACAGTCAAGGCTAGGCAATAATTAAATATCCCGCTGAAAGTCTTTGTCGGTATTTGTGCACCCACGTCTCCTGGGTCCAACTGAATATCATGTACATAAGTTAGTTTTATGTAGTTGTACATATGTACCCATGAGTGTGTGTGTGTGTGTGTGTGTGTGTGTGTGTGTGTGTGTGTGTGTGTGTATGGATGTGCACCTGTATATGTATAAATGTAAACATATATGTAATAAATGTAAAACATGCACTTAAATGTACAGGCTGTGATAACAAATATCCTCAAGAAGGACAATAATGAATCTATCTGAAGTCAGTTATGCAAATTTGTATGTCTATTATTATGTCTATTATTCAGTCATAGTTTCCAGGATAGGCGGCACGGTGGCGCAGTGGTTAATGTGGTCGCCTCACAGCAAGAAGGTCCTGAGTTTGAGCCCCGGGGTAGTCCAACCTTGGTGGATCATCCCGGGTCATCCTCTGTGTGGAGTTTGCATGTTCTCCCTGTGTCTGCGCGGATTTCCTCCGGGGGCTCTGGTTTCCTCCCACAGTCCAAAGACATGTAAGTCAGGGGAATTGGCCATACTAAATTGTTCCTAGGTATGAATGGGTGTGTGTGTGTGTGTGTGTGTGTGTGTGTGTGTGTGTGTGTGTGTGTGTGTGTGTGTGTGTGTGTGTGTGTGTGTGTGCGTGTGCGTGTGTGCGTGCGTGCGTGCGTGCGTGCGTGTGTGTGTGTGTCGGTCAGCCCTGTGATGGCCTGACGGCCTGTCCAGGGTGTCTCCCTGCTTGCCGCCCAATGACTGCTGGAATAGGCTCCAGCATCCCCGTGACCCTGAGAGCAGGATAAGCGGTTAAAATAATGGAATGGAAAAACGGTTTCCAGAATAACCTACTGGGAATTAATGCTGTAATATAAATCCCCCTTAAGCCAAATTCTTTGTTTTTTGCCTTCTTTTCATTTCCAGATTTGAAAAGGAGACTTCCTCTATCAAGAGTTGGTTAGACAGGTGTGAGTCTGTCTGCTGTCCCGACACCCAGTTACTCTCTGCAGACAAAGTAAAGCTTAGGAACGAACTGCAAGCTGTACAGGTAGACCACTTCACATCATTCCTTCCTTTTTTTTTCACTCTTGCAGACCTTTCATGACAATACTCACTGAGACTCATAATTTCCTCTTTTTCAGGAGATGCAAAGGGAGGCACCGTCCCATGAGGCTCTCCTCCAGGGTCTGGTGAGTTTGGGGCCCTGTCTGTACCCCGCTGCACCTGAAGCCTACATTCAAGAGCTCAGCGAAGACCTCACACAGCTGCAGGAGAGGAGCACTTCACTCAAAGACTACATACTGCACAGGTAATTTTCCAGTTATAGATCTCATCCCATCTCATCTCATCATCAGCTGCTTCTCCAGGGTCAGGTTGGGGTGGCAGCAAGCAAAGTAGGGAACTCCAGATGTCCCTCTCCCAGCAATGCACTCCAACTCCTCCTGGGGGATCCCAAAGTGTTCCCAAGCCAGATTGGACATGTAGTCCCTCCAGCGAGTTCTGGGTCTACCCCAGGGTCTCCTCCTGGTTGGATGTGCCCATAAAACCTCCAAAGAAAGGCACCCAGAAGGCATCCTAATGAGATGCCAAACCACCTCAACTGGCTCCTTTCTACGTGAAGGAGCAGCGGCTCTACTCCGAGCTCCCTCTGGATGTCCGAGTTCCTCACCCTATCTCTAAGGCTGAGCCCAGACGCCCTACATAGGAAACTCATTTCTGTCGCTTGTATCCACAATCTCACCCTTTCGGTCACTACCCAAAGCTCATGACCATAGGTGAGTGTTGGAACAGAGATTGACTGGCAAATTGAGAGCTTTGTCTTCCAGCTCAGCTCCCTCTTCACCTCAACAGTCTGGTACAATGTACACATTGCTGCTGATGCTGCACCAATCTGCCTGTCAATCTCCCACTCCATCCTACCCTCACTCGTGAACAAGACCTCAAGATACTTGAACTCCTTCACTTGGGGCAACAACTCGTACCCAACCTGGAGGCAGCAATCCACCATTTTCCGGTAGAGAACCATGGTCTCAGACTTGGAGGTGCTGACTCTCATCCCAGCCATTTCACACTCAGCTGCAAACCACCCCAGTGCGTGCTGGAGGTCACATTCTGGTGAAGCCAATAAAACCACATCATCGGCAAAGAGCAGAGATCCAATTATGAGGTTCCCAAAATGGGCACACTCCTCACCTTGGCTGAATATCACAAACAGAATCGGAGACGAGGGACAACATTGGCGGAGTCTGACACCCACCGAAAATGTGTTTGACTTTGTGCCAAGAATGCGGACACAGCTCTCACTTTGGGTATACAAGGACAGGATGACTTGTAGCAAATGCCCTGGTACCCCATAATCCCACAGTACCCACCACAGAGTGCCCTGGGGTACATGGTTATAGATGTTATAGTTACTGATGATCACGCAAATAATCGAGATCTTTCTAGATTTGGATTCTACCATTTTAGTGTGTTTTTGTTAAAAGATTAACCTATCTAAAGTGTTATTCCCTCATCTTCATTAGATTTGAGCTGCTGCAGTCTCAGCTGTCTCAGTTGGAGCTGTTTGACCAGGCAGTGCTGTCCCTGAGTCAGTGGAGTGAGAGCTTCCTGTTTGGCCTCAGAAATACTTCCCAGGTTGATATCGCGGACCTGGAGGCTTCAGTTGCCCAACTTAAGGTGAGCAATCTACTGAATATTCCCATTGAGAAATGTGATGTGGCAAGGCCGCTCCACAGCCGGGGCTGTCCAGCACAGAGACACGAAAAGCTATATTGTTTGAGGGCTCAACAGACGGTGTATTAAAACCCTCAGATGTCTGGAGTTGGGGAAAGAGACATGGTAATCTGTGTCTCCACAATTCTGCTCTCTTCCAGTCTCTGGTGTGTCTTCATTGAGATGAAGCCAATTGTCTCAAGCCAATTATGCTAACTCAAGACAGGTGCTAGCGCATGCCACTTTGCCACAGTGACATTTTTAAAGCCTTAATTTTACACTGATTACTGTTAAAGGTCAAACAAAATGAGGTGTAATTGAAATGTTAGCAGCTCTATTGTCTCGCGGTGCTTCTATGTAATCTTATTCCTACAATAGTTTTATTCAAAGTTTTACTCATTATTTATTGCTGACACAGTGCAGTTTTTAAAGTGAAGGTAAGCAAGCGATCTTGGGTGGAAGTTAGCAAAAGCCATATTTTGAAAACATCCTGCAAAAGAATCTGCCCCCTCACTTCTCCCTAAGAGCCTTGTGAGTGTGAAAACTGATTGACAGCTAGAAGGGACCAATGGGGATGCCAGCATGCAAAGAACTCTCCTGATTGGCTGATAAGGAACGGCTACAGAGAAAGTTTTCTTTCTGTTTACAGCACCAAGGATGACCACAGAGACTGGATTTTTTTCTCAGTGCGTCTACTTACTTGATAGCTGTTTGGATGTAGAAAGAATTTGACCAAATATGAAAAAAATGCTCTAAATTAAGATAACTGATTGCCACTTTAAGTTGTTTTTGATTTGTATTTGTATTCCTTTACGGACCAAGGTAATTGTAAAACATGCACCAGCTGTGCTGGCACTGATGTCACAATTTTTGTTGATTACTTGAAGCGTCATGTTATTCTGTCTGTTTAATGTCAATGTTATGCATGTTTCTGTCCTGTTTTGCGGGTATGGACCAAATCAATTTCCTAGCTGTTGTAACTGATTGATGATGGCAATAAAGTCTTGACCGCTTGTTTTTCCTAGGAGCATGAGGCCAGTCTGCCGGGGCATGCACCGCTGATAGAGTCCCTTCAGCAGAGAGAGTTGTCCCTCCTACCCTCCTCCACCCCGGAGGCCCAGCAGGAACTCCAGGGCTGGAGAGAGGAATGTCTGCAGCCCCTCAGTGAAGCCCAGCGCCTGCTACTCCTCCGTGGAGAGTGCCTGACAGAGCTGAGGGTCTTTCTCCAAAAGCATGGCGCAGCAGCCAGGGCTATACGTGGCCTCCACGAAGCCGTGGAGGACAGAGGGAGTTGGGACCGCTCCAAAGCTGAACAGCTCCATCACAGTCTCGGGGAGGTGGCTGTAGATATGGCACAGCTGGAGGCTCAGGCTGTGGGACTGGACGGTCAGCTGAGCAAGGCTCACCTCCACCTGTGTGGAGCTGAGCCACGGGCCTCCGATGACTCAGTTCACTCCCAGGAGAGAACGTCCTGCAGGGGCCAGGTCGTGGGCCTCATGATGTCTCTGGAGGGAGTACAGAGAGGCCTCGGATGGAGGCAAAGTGAGGCGGAGGTTCTGGGGACCTTGTGGAGCTCCTTTAGGGAGAGGAAAGAGGAGGTGATGAGAAGTTTGAAGAAGCTGGAAGAGACTGCAAATAAAGAGGGCGCCAGAGAGAGCACCATACAGGCTTTCCAAAACAGGTAGAAAAACGTTAAAAAAGCCAGAGCTGAATGAATGTAAATAGGGGGGGGGGCATCACCGCCTGTATGACTCAATTGTTTTGGTTAATTAAAGATCCACTCATAAATGTGGTATTGTGTCTCTGTTAAAATGCTGTGGTCCTACTATTGTCTTTATCTGCATGGGGCTTTATTAACGCTAAAGGCACATTTTTTTCACTCCATTCACAGTGCCGTATGTCGGACTCATGATGAGCATGTGCGAATGTACCAAAAACTTGGACAAAATACATTTTGGACCATATCTTTAAATTCCATCCTTCTGGGAAAATGAGACGCATTGTGTCGGAATTAGACTTGTACAGTAATCCTCATTGTGTTCCTCCTGCATCCATTTTCCCCAGGCTGCGTTTCTTTGTCCAGCTGGAGGATGAGCTCCAGTCTCTGCAGCACTCCCGGCAGTGGCTAGGGGAGAGAGGGAGCCAGCTGGCCCAGAGAGACAGGGAGCTGGCCGGGGAGGCTCTCAGGGAGGTGGGCTTGGTGGAGGTGGCCTGGGAGAATGTCAGGACGGTAATCAGTGACTGGTGAGGGAGAGAGACAAAAGTTTTTTAATTCCTGTTTTTTGATTCCCAAGTGTCCATCTGTAATGCGTCTTTTTACATCTTTCGTTACCTAAGTATCGGTCCATCCTCGGTTATCAAGCTTACTATTGTTTTGGAGGCAAAGGGTTACGTTGGTGGACATAGGCTTGGTCCAGTTTAAAAAAAAATACAGAACAATGAAAATGATCTGTCCAAAAGAGAGGAAATGACATGTTTGATTAAAAACAAAGATTCAGGCCTTCTATTTCGTTGCTTACCAACATGGGGATCGCCGGTTTGAATTCCCGTGTTACCTCTGGCTTGGTCAGGCATCCCTACAGACACAATTGGCCGTGTCTGCGGGTGGGCAGCCGGATGTGGGTGTGTGCCCTGGTCGCTGCACTAGCGCCTCCTCTGGTCGGTCAGGGCTCCTGTTCGGGGCGGAGGGGGAATTGGGGGGAATAGCATGATCCTCCCATGCGCTACGTCCCCCTGGTGAAACTCCTCACTGTCAGTTGAAAAGAAGTGGCTGGTGATGCCACATGTATCAGAGGAGGCATGTGGTAGTCTGCAGCCCTCCCCGGATTGGCAGAGGGGGTGAAGAAGCGACCAGGAGGGGTCGGAAGTGTGGGATAATTAGCCAAGTACAATTGGGGAGGAAAAAAGGGTGAAAAAGCCAAAAAAAGATCATGTCTTTAATAATTGCATAATCTATTCTTATCTGAGCCACTTAAGCATCTGCTCTCAGCTGAAATGTAACGACTTGTCTTCTTTTGTCTGTCTTTGTCCCCTTGCAGTCAGGAACAGAGTGGAGCCCTTGTAGATCTACTCCGTCAGATCCACGGTCTGAGGTTGGCTGTCAGCACCGCTGTGGACAACGCCCAGGCCGTCGCTCTCAATCTGCCCGACCATAACCACGGCCCCGAGGAGGCCAGGAGAGCTTTATCACGGGTCAGAACCCTTTCCCCTTTCTAAGAAAAGTACTTGTTTTGTTAATTGGCTCAATTCAATGGAGATATAGAGGACATTTGTGTGGGACAAAGGGGACGATATTCAAAATTAGTCCAATGTACAATCTGTTTCAAGGACATAATGTCTGCTGTAGCCCACTGGATTACCAGGGCACTGTGGTCAGGGGTTTTTGTAGTCAACTTTACCTCCTTTTTTGGGATTTTTTCCTCCCCTTTTTCTCCCCAATTGTATCCGGCCAATTACCCCACTCTTCTGAGCCATCCCAGGCGCTGCTCCACCCCCTCTGCCGATCCGGGGAGGGCTGCAGACTACCACATGCTCCCTCCAATACATGTGGAGTTGCCAGCCACTTCACCTGACAGTGAGGAGTTTCGCCAGGGAGATGTAGCGCGTGGGAGGATCACTCTATTCCCCCCAGTTCCCCCCCGAACAGGCGCCCTGACCAACCAGAGGAGGCGCTAGTGCAGCGACCACAAGACATACCCACATCCGGCTGCCCACCCGCAGACACGGCCAATTGTGTCTGTAGGGACACCCGACCGAGCCGGAGGTAACGCGGGGATTCAAACCAGCAATCCCATGTTGGTAGGCAATGGAATAGACCGCCATGCCACCCGGACGCCCCTTTACCTCCTTCTTGAAGCCAATGTCTGTAATTTCTCTGTTCTGTCCCTCCCTCTGGCACAACTATAAACAAGGTGTAGCGGCCATTGTTGCCTATGTGCCATTAGCTCAGCAGTAAACAGTTCCCACCCTTATGAAAAGATTGCATCCTTGCACTAAAGCTAACACAGACAATCTAATTATTACAAAGTAAATCAATCTAAATGGGAACAATGTTTTACTGTTATATTGATTGTTTAATTGTTAGATTAGCTGTCCACTAGAAGCTTCACCACATTGCATTACATTTGAATCCGCTTCCCTGTTTAAATAGAAATGTTTTTTATGCTGCACCAGTGTTCGTCCTACCCAGTCAAAAATTCCAACCACGATATATGGAGTGTTTTTCCAACCATGGTAATGATGCTAGTCAGTATTTTGTAACCTGACTGCATGGTCCAGATGGAAAAAAATAACTATATATTAATGGAGAAAAATCCCAGATTTCAGCCCTGATTATGTCAATGTACTATTTGGATCTTGTAGTTTGTTCATGTTTTTATCAGTGTGTGCTTGGCCCTAAGAGCCTATGTGTGTAGAATCGGGCTTTGACAGGGACCCTAAATTGTATGAGGCTATACTGTGAGATATTCTCCCTCTGGTGGCGGTGTACTGTCATCACACGCCCACGTACCTCTGCTTTCAGCATGCGGCTGTCCAAGCTGAGCTGAAAGATAAACAGGAAGTCATGGACCAGCTCATCAGCACAGTAGAGGAGCTGCAGAGAAAATCTGAGAAGGTTCCCAGCTGTGACACACACTCCATCCAGACGGACATGGAGCTCCTCAGAGACCAATGGCTGAAGGTGATGGATGCTGAATTAGTTAATGTGCCTGCATTTGAGCAACACATAGCACAGCACAAGTATCAAAAGGTTTAGATCAATTTAAAAGTCGGCTTTTACTTTTTCTCTTTCAAAGGCAAAATATGAATTTCTCTCATTGACCACTCACCTGGCACTGATGTGAAACATCTGGGTATATGAAACCCAGCCCATCCGCTATTCCTTGCAGGTTTCCGCAAACACTGGGAATTTTTTTGAAAATGCTATTTGAATTTATTCTGAAAATGGAATACAATAATGTATCAAAAAATGTATAAAGGACTGTATTGGGTTATTTCCTGCTGATAGGCAAAGACATTATACAATCAGTTTTATAGCCCGCAGTGCTGATCTGTGGAAAAACCGGGATTGATGTTTTTTTAAACAGATTTATTTCTGTCTGGTTTTTTTCTCTCTCTCTCTATCGTCCTTGAGGGACTCAGCCGGCTGCTCAACTGTCACAAATGAGACTGCAATATAAACAAGTCTAGACATGTTATCTGCCTCTCTGTCTGTCTCTCACCTCGCTCACTGCATCTGTCAAAGCAATTAAGGCTCCCTTTTCTGCCTACCTCCAATAAAGCATATTGTCTCTTATTGCCCAAAGAGAGAGAGAGAGAGAACAAGAATGAGAGAGAGAGAGCTTCTTGTCCAGTCGATTGAGACATTATGTCACAACGTTTCTGTCTAGGTTTCGGAGCAAATACAGACCAACACAGAGAGACTGGGCTACTGTGTGGCCCTGTGGGATGACCTCAAAGCCCTTGAACAGGACATTGATCAATGGGCTGCCACCTCAATGGCTGATCTCACCGATGGTGTAGCCAATCTCAGTGACAAGCAGTTGACAGAGGCCTGTCTCGCCACCTTCCAGGTCAGACTTCGGATGAGTATGTGAATGATATCACCAATGCAATAATAAGAGCTGACTGGAGCGCCCTGTTGTCTTTCTTTCTGAGCAACAGGTGGAGGTGGAGAAGAGGGAGCAGATGCTGGATGCTCTGCAGGAGAGAGTGACGGAGCTGAAGGAGCTAGCCAAGCTCCAGGAGACTCCAATACAGCTACAGGTGTATATTATGAGGAGCAGACAGAAGGCACTGATCACAAAGTTTCATATCAACACAACTGTATTTTTACAATTACTCATCATTGCTACTAGTGCCACTACTACCTGCGATAATAATTATGGAAAATAGGACAGTGATGTTTTTTTTTCAGTTGAATGTCAAAAATGAAACGCTAAAACATAAAAAGTACAATTAACACATAATTAAACATATAAAAGGAACCAAATAAGGACAATTCCACAAATAGACAGTATTAATGCAATATTATACGAGTGCATTGAAGAAGTGATGATTTATTCTCCTCAATTCACAGTCTAATACAGAACTATATCATATTCAGCACCCGACCTTTGTGTGGTAAACCCTGCGTCTGGTTTAAGCCATTGAATGTTGTGAAACTTCTCTTAATGTACCAGGTTCTGGAGTCAGACTTGAGGAAGAAAATGGCCCATGCTCAGGAGGTGTACAACCAGGCCAAACATGCCCTGACCTACTTCAGTTTCCAGAAGCAGCGGTTGGAGGACCTCATGTCCCAGATGGCCGAGCGGCTAGAGATGGTGGAAGGCTCCCTGTCTGACCTCACTGAGGCCACGTCCCTAGAAGACATGGGCACAGTTAAAGTATGACACCATCATTTGCTCTATTGTTGGCTATGATAAAAATGAAATGATACTGTTGGAGATGCTGCCCCTGTGAATTCCTCTATTTTTGGTGTTACTGTGTTGATATCTCTTGTTGCTTGTTCTCCTGCTTGTGGAGGTCAGGCCAATGTGAGCGACAGGGTGTCATCTCACAAGCTAGTGCCTACTAACTTATGATAACTTCCCACCAGATAGTAGGGAATTTACTGTTTGGTTCAGCAATATAGATGCTTTCTGTTACTGGGGTGGGGTCTGCGGAAGGATGTGGTGAATCATCTGGATGATAGACAGCCTCTGAATATGTGATGAAGCAAGGTACAATATTTCCTTCTTATTTCTCACCATATTTTTATATAACAAGGACCTTCAGGATGCTGTCCACCAACAGAGGACTGACATGGACTCAGCCAGGGAGGCACTGAGTGCCCTGTGCAGGTCGCATCCCTCTCATGAGCTGTCTCACCTCTCCTCTGACCTCACCTCCATTGCCAAGAGGACAGAGGCAGTGGCCCAGCGCTGTGCCAGGACCAGGGGCAGCCTCCAAGATGGACTACAGCTCCATTTCAATGGTAAGGAAGATCACTTGACACGTGATATTTCATGGTGAGATTATTTTCATTTTAGGGTGCCTGGGTAGCATAGCGGTCTATTCCGTTGCCTACCAACATAGGGAATCCCAGTTCAAATCCCTGTGTTACCTCCGGCTTGGTCGGGCATCTCTACAGACACGATTGGCCGTGTCTGTGGGTGGGAAGCCGGATGTGGGTATGTGTCCTGATCACTGCACTAGTGCCCCCTCTGGTCGGTTGGAGCGCCTATTCAGGAGGGAGGGGGAACGGGGGACTAGCGTGATCCTCCCATGTGCCACGTCCCCCTGGTGAAACTCCTCACTGTCAGGTGAAAAGAAGCAGCTGGTGACTCCACATGTATCGGAGGAGGCATGTGGTAGTCTGCAGCCCTCCCCGGATTGACAGAGGGGGTGGAGCAGCAACCGGGACAGCTCGGAAGAGTGGGGCCTCAGTGAGGTCAGACAGGGAGCCTTCCACCATCTCTAGCCACATGAGGTCCTCAAACCACTGCTTCTGGAAACTGAAGTAGGCCAGTTGGGGAGAAAAATGGGGGGGGGGGGGGTCCACAAAAAAAATCTTTTCATTTTGTGATTTTGTGCTATATTCAATTTAAAGGATGTATAATTCGATGGTGTATGATAAGAGACTTTCCAAGTGGTGTATTTTTCTTTTCTTAATTCAATGCATGGAGTGATATACAGTATGCAGCCTACTTACAGTAGGTGTCCAGTCTGACTGACTCACATTTGAGCAGAACATACATTTTGGGTAGCCATAAATGTTTTGAAATTGCCTAACAAAACGGTTCTGCATACATGATGCGACATCTTTGCGTGAAAGTGGTGCAAATAAGATTTAGTTTTTACTGGCTTCAGTTTTCCCGCAGAGCGATCTCAAACCAACATGTAAAACACACACTCCGCTGGCACACACCGTCTGGCACACTCATTCACACTCTTACCGCTCTGACACACACCTGTGCCTCTCAGAGTGATGTCGCTCACGTCACAGTTGCCCCCTGGGGAGCCATTTTGGGCTTGTTGCCAGGGCAACGCAGCGCCCCACGGCGCGGACACACCCACACATCCCATCTGCCGTCGCCGCATCTCTCCTTTGCCCTCCTCCTTCTGGCTCCCTCACTTAACACAGTTTATCTCTGTCTCCTGTTCCCTTCAACTTCTTCCCGTATCATTTCTTCTTTTTTCACGTTGTTTCTCCTCCTCTAATCAGAGCTGGTGCAAGACTTCCACTCCTGGCTTTCAGAGCTGCAGGCGGGGCTAAAAGAGGGTTTTAACCAATCAGGAGATGTGGCCACCCTTGAAACCAAGTTGAACAAGCTGAAGGTACTTTTTATATCATGCTATTGTTTATATTTATCACCTTGGAAAAAGATAAGTTCTGTCTTTTTCTAAATCTATTTGTCAGTATGATCAATGTCTGGGGTCAATGCTTGACATCTGAGACATTTATTTATATGCTTGCTCTACTGTATGATTCTTTTCTTATGGTAGATCTTAAGGAGGTATTTGCAATATTCGGTGTGATACTTGAACATTTGTTATTTGCAAGCACGTCGGCTTCATTTTGCTCCATTTACCCTCCAATCTCCACAGGTGTCGGTACAATGTGTATCAGAGGGTGAACGGCGTCTGTCCCAGGTGTGTGAGGAGGCAGGAAGACTTCAGCTCCACCTCCCCAAGGCTGGAGTCGTGCAGGTCCAAGAGCATCTCTCCTCCTGTCAGAGAGAGTGGAGAAGATATGTGGAGGGATGCTCCCACAGCCAACAAGGTCTGGAGGAAAGCATCGGCCTTCTGAAAGGGTGAGTGTGGCAGTTTTGGTACGCGCTGTGAATAGACGACTGAATTTGACATCTGTTTTGGTATGTATACGTATGAGCATGAATCGTGCCATATGCATGTACATATATAACACATTAGCCCATTTCCCCTTTCTTCTGTTCTGTTCTCGTCTCATCTCTAGGTTTGATGACCATGTGGAGGGCATAAGAGGCTGGCTGAAACAGATGGAGCTCACCCTGAAGAAGGAGCCTGTTCTGGAGCCTGACAGCCAGCAAGGAGGCCCTGACATCACTGAAGAGTTGCAGAGAATGGACAACATCCTCAAGGAGCTGCTAGCTAGGAGGTCAGTGTGTGTATGTGGTACCCATTTTTTTCCCCTGTACAAAAGGTCCAAACTGCAGAAAAGTGAAAAACCACAGATGCTAGTGATCAAAAAGTAAAACTTTAAGGCAAAGAAGTTTTGATGATTGATTCAAGTGATCAAAGGAAATATACCAATTTTTTTTTTGCTGCCATTCCATGCTCAGATAAAGAAAAAAACTCCTGAATGGTGTTAAAAATATCTACCTCTCTATACCTCAGGTACCCCCGAGTACCACCTGTCAATCACCACAAACCAATAAAAATGGCATTAAAATAAAGCAAATGTGTACATGTGAAAGCTTGATGTGATGCCGTGACAACGGTGTCAGTCCGTTGAATTCATTGAAAGTTAAATGATCTGGTTTGAAGAGCAATACAGACTGTCTCTTGCTAGGAGCTCTGTGGAGGGTCTCTCCCAGGAGGCCCGGTCTCTCGCCGAAGCGGGCCGAGGGTCAGGAGGAGAGGTGAGGGCGACAGGCCAGCTCCAGATGGAGCACCAGGCCCTCCTCAAGGCTGCCAGGGAGAGGCTGCGAGGCTGCCAGGAGAGCCAGGCGCTTGGGGAGACGCTGCAGGGGGTGTGGACATGGCTTGAGGAGATCCAGGAGAGGCTGGGGACGGTGGACAGCACCATGGGTACTAAAGAGCAGTTGGAGCAAAGGCTGGAGACCGTTCAAGTAAGAGGGGAGGAAAACGTCAGACTTTTAATCAGAATTGCTTAAAGTCACCGAATGCAATTAAGGCACAGGAATTGGGTATGTAGGCCTTGAAATAGAGACACTTTGGCAGTGTATACTTATGCACCAAGAACAAGAAGACCTTACGTGCTGCATGGTGCACAGCACAAGTCAGATCAGAGCATAAGATACAGCTCAAATCAAGCTGTATGTATTCCTTTACAAACCACATGCAAGACAAACTCTGGAATATTTGAGAAAATTATCCTTTTTTAAAACTGTATAAAGTAAATCACAGAAAGTTGAATCAGTTCATCTGAACATAATGGTTATTGGCAGATACGTTCCATCAGTCTTCTAAGTAACCTCTTCCGTCTCAACTGACTGCAGGTATCCCCACCCTTATAAACAACAAAGTGGCATAACGACCGAAACCAACGATCGGTTTCAAATAGGCGTGACCATTAACTAGAGTTACAATGGCCATGTGTACTATTCACAGAGGATTTGGAAATATTTGCAATCACAGTATTGTAAGATGGCGACAGATGTACTCTAAGCGCCCCCCCCCCCCCCGGTTAAAGGATGGTTGTTCCCTTTTCACATTGCATTGCAATTTGCATATGAAACGTGGGGATACCTGCAGTCAAAGGAAGTTGAATCAGTTCATCTGGACACAACGTTTATAGTAAACACAATAAACGTTGTGTCCAGATGAACTGATTCAGCTTCCTTGGATTTCCTTACCTGGATTATTGAGCATGCATTAAGACATGAATAAAGTAAAAATGTGCCAGTTTCCAACCTTATTTCCATGTATTAGTTTTACTGGTTGTGCGACATGGTGGCTCAGTGGTTAGCAATGTTGCAGTACATCAAGAAGGTCCTGGGTTTGAAACTTGGCCCTGGTCCTTTCTGTTTGCAGTTTGCATGTTCTCTACCTGTGTTCCTGTAGGTTTCCTCTGGGCACTCTAGTTTCCCCCCCACAGTCCAAGTACATGCAAATCAGGTGGATTTATAGACACTAAATTGCCCGTGTGTGTGAGTGGGTGTATGTCTGTGTTCACCGTAGGCTTCAGCACTGCAACCCTGATCAAGGTAAGCAGGTATAGAAAATGAAAGGAAGAATGGATACCCGTAGTGCTGGCATCTCTATAATGTACACAGTACTTGCCAGTATTTTCTGTAGCTGTAGCCCGCCATAGCGAACAGGCTGACTAATGCCATCCTTTAACATCAGTGGATGTCGTTTGAGCTATGAGGCAGATTGGCTTAGATGTTCTAGATGTTCATTTTCTAATCTCCACCATTCAGAACCTCTCACGCAATGCATACAAGGACATGTAGGCAATGTAGAGCAGCTCTCTTTGCAGGAGAACGTTGATCTCTCTGTCAAAATGAATTGCACCAAAGTGATTATAATTGTAAAAGACTAGATAGACCACCGACACTAACTAGACGTGCCCTTAATCCGCATAGCTGTATGCATACAGTGACTCACATACAGTATGGGAGCTGTCTTCTTACGCTGGTAGATTTTATCCAACAGACTTCTACAGTTTTTGGACTAAACTCAAGAGGGGGCTACTATGTACTCGAGAAAGATTTTCTATCTGAAATGCATTGCAGTGCTGCAGAGAGGAAGACTGACACCGTCCCCCTCTTTGTTTGTGCAGGACATCCTGCTTCTGAAAGGTGAAGGTGAGGTCAAGCTGAACATGGCAGTGGGTAAGGCTGAGTTGGCCCTGCGCAGCTATGGGGAGGCGGGACAGGAGGCGATCCGCTCTCAGCTCCAGGAAGTGGAGGATGCGTGGGCCACGCTGCTGGTGACCGCCATGAGCTGTCACAGGTAGAGACCCCTTCTCTTGATTCATCACTTTGAACGCGATTTAATGATAAGATATCAGTGGGATCAGTTCTGCCTACGGCGAATGCCAAGTCCGTTCAGATGTGCCGCCCATAACCAGGAAAAATATGCGATGTACAAAGAATGCTTTTACCTTGATATTCTGTCATCAAGGAGTGAAATGATCAGATCGCTGTGAACGGCAAACTGATCATTATCATTTTTTAAGACCCCAGTAAACTACCCTTGATAGCCACTTTCTTTGTAGTAAAATGTGCCATTTAAAAACACACCCTATGGTGTTTCACAGGCAATTTACCTGTGTGCCAGAAAATCCTCTCTCCTGGGAACAGGTTATTTTCATTTTGTGAGATTGATGTGTCAATATCATTAATTACCATTAGGTTAAATACATTGTGAGAAACTATCTGTCTCTGTTGTAACCCTGATTGATATATCTGATTTTGTGTGTGTGTGTGTGTGTGTGTGTGTGTGTGTGTGTGGCACATAGGCACGGATGCGTGTGTGTATGCATACTTGTGTGTGTACTTAATTGAGCGATTATCGTACCTCTAGCTAAAATAGATTGATCTCATTAGAGGGTAAATAGGGGCTGGCAAACGGCAGTTCTCACATGGGGTGTGTTTGTTTTTTAAGGGGACAGTGTGGGGCAGGAGGATGGAGGTAGCAGGTGAAGGAGAGAGGGGCATATGCGTGTGTTGATACCAATGTTATTAGTGTGTGCGGGGGGACCAGATGGGGCAGGGAAGATTGCAAGGGGCTATTATTGTGTGTGTGTGTGTGTGTGTGTGTGTGTGTGTATATGTGTGTGTGTGTGTGTGTGTGTGTGTGTGTATATGTGTGTGTGTGTGTGTGTGTGTGTGTGTGTGTGTGTGCGTGCGTGCGTGCGTGCGTGCGTGCGTGCGTGCGTGCGTGCGTGCGTGCGTGCGTGTGTGTGTGTGTGTGTGTGTGTGTGTGTGTGTGTGTGTGTGTGTGTGTGTGTGTGTGAACTAGTCTGTTATAGTAGTAAGCCATAATCAGACATGATTTTTTGGAGCATCCTGTATCTAATAGACTATATACAGTACTGTTAAGTGAAGGAACACGGTACCCTCTATGTTTACATATAGCACTCTTCATTTCGGGTTTAAAGATTAGATACCTGTATAGATTTGTATACAAAAGTTGTCATCAATTGTTGGATTGTTCAGTTTATGGTCTTACAGATTGTACATTCAAAGATGGTTTTATGCAGCTGCAAACCATGGCTGATATTGCTTGCAGATTAACTGGATGACTCAAATCAATACCAACTCAGGTCTGCCCTGCAGAGCTCCCTATTCTAGAGTTTAAGCTACCGTTGAATTGTTGTGCTGATTGCCTTTTCATCAGGCTGTCAGCTTTTATGATGAATTCTATATCTCTAACAGCTGTTGTGTAAAGGATATAGATATTTGCTTAGAATTTCCATATTTGTACAGACCGGCAACCCAAATTTAACAGAATCTTACACCAATTTCTAGCCTAGTTACCTAATGAACACCTACAACAGTCAAAACAGCTTATAAATGTGATCTATGGATCAAATTCTAGCTATTTGTAAATCTTAAAACATTTCAGGCCGCCATTACTGGAAAATATGTTACATGAGGTTTTTGCCAGTAACAAGTTTGAATGAGGAAACTACAGCTTGTACCACTGTCAGTGACCCTGCGCTCTCTCCTTCAGCCGGTTGGAGTGGACCGTGTCCCAGTGGGGGGGCTATCTGGACAGTGCAGCCCAGCTACGGTGCTGGATGGAGGCCGTGGAAGGGGAGGTGGGTGCTCCTCTCACGCCCCAGCCGGGCCCCAGGGAGAAAGCCTCTCAGCTGGATAGACTCCGAGCCCTCCTGGCTGATCTGGAAGACCACCAGGTGGCACTGTCCGGCCTGGAGGAAAAGGCCCGGGAGCTTTTTAAGAAGACCAGCGATGCTAGTTTCAACCACGGTGCCCGCACCCAGCTGCAGGCTCAGTTTGATGACCTCACAACCCTGGTGGAGGTGTGATGAACCTCTTGCACATGTTTGCTTACTCTCTCACACAATTTGTCATATAAACAGCATAGCCCAATTCATCACGGTAATGATATCACACTACCAAACAATATTTCGTGCTTTCTAGTGAATCATGTTAATTGTTATTAATGCTTATTATTGATTTGAGTTGGTCAGCAATCTTGCTATTGTCTTTTCCCCTTTTCCCCTCACCATCCGCTGTGCAGGAGAGAGTGCGTAGGGCCCAGGCTGTGGTGTTGGAGCACCAGGAGTACCTGGAAGCCGTCAGAGAGCTGACAGACTGGCTGATGTCAGCAGGCGAGGAGCTGCAGCACTGGTCTGATACATCAGGAGACTCTGCCTCCATCAAAAAGAGACTGTCTGAAGTGAGGGTAAGGAGGCAGGGGGACCGTGGGCAAACACACAGCACATTTTTCATGACCTGTAAGCCCATGAATAAAAAAATGTATAAAATGATGATTATTTTTTAAACCATAAATGATTGGTTAAAGTGCAATTACAGGAGTGCACTCAGAGTGCAGATCTCCACCAGGTGTACATACCCCCCTCTTCTCTGGTGTTTCAACTTATCAACAAACCCTTTTTTCACCTACCGGAGGGAGGGAAATACAAACACACATGGACAGATGGACAGAAAAACCGGTGTTTTCCTGCCATTATAAGGCAATTGCGCTGCGCTCAAGTTGAATGAACAGGAAATATGGGGGGGGGGGTTGTTAATATGCGGCGCTCAAGCTAACAAATCTCCATCCATCCATCCATTATCCGAACCGCTTATCCTGCTCTCAGGGTCGCGAGGATGCTGGAGCCTACCCCAGCAGTCATTGGGCGGCAGGCGGGGAGACACCCTGGACAAGCCGCCAGGCCATCACACAGGGCCGACATATACTCACACACACTCATTCATACCTTGGGATAATTTAGTATGGCCGATTCACCTGACCTACATGTCTTTGGACTGTTGGAGGAAACCGGAGCCCCCGGAGGAAACCCACGCAGACATGGGGAGAACATGCAAACTCCACACAGAGGGCGAACCAGGACGACCCCCAAGGTTGGACTACCCCGGGACTCGAACCCAGGACCTTTTTGCTGTGAGGCGACCGCGCTAACCACTGCGCCACCATGCCGCCGCTAACAAATCTACCGAATAAAATTATTTTGTCTGTCAGTCTGTGGATGAGCAATCTGACTGGTGGACGCTTGCATGAATTCTGACATGAAATGACAGAGATAACATCATAATTTCAAAGCCCTTATTAAAAGACTGCAAATGTGTTTATCCGTTGCAGTTTTCATGATATAAAATGAATCAAGGCGAATGGCTGCACTGCTGATTGACTTTCACTCATAAAAAAATGATAAGAACACATAGCACAACCATGGAAATTTTTTTATTGTAGCTACTGAGATGATCTCCACCTGTGACTATGATGAATCATACTCTTGAAATTATATTTTTTTAGCGGCGTTTTAACATTGAAAACTATGGCATTTCCGCATGGCGGTGGGGTGAATAAGGCAAATTATTTTTGGTTTCTCCAGTGTTCCTCCAGTTCTCCTATGCTGAGATCAGAAGTGAATGATTTGCTGGCTTGAGAACTATGATCAACTTCTCATTTACTGCCAAGACTCATACCCCAGTACATAATGTTTTGGCTTTGACACTATCACTGCCCGATCCGAGTCAACTGTAGATGTGAGTCGCACATGCGCATGGTTAACTCAGATCAGGCAGCAACAGAGAGCAGCGTTGGTCGAGCGAGCTAGAGAGTGAATGAAAAGAGGGAGCGGTGGTAGCAAGAACAAGTTTTTTTAAAGGTTTTGAATCACCACAACCACACGAGGTTCTTCATCATACAGTCATAACTGTGCACAAAAAAAGTTAGGCTAATAGGTCCAGTAGTTTGCAAGATTAGCCACGGACACACATCATCATCATCATTGGCGGTCACTCGAGGTCGAGTATGACTGTCCTCCTCCTAGGTCCTTGTGGGAGGACGCCTGCACATGACGTCTTTTTACGTGGAGAGGCTGATGAGCCTGCAGCCACCACACGGTCCTTAGCAGGGGGTGGCCAAAGTCCAATGGCATGGAGAACCAAGATGATTGGGGACCACCCTCTGTTGCCGCCTTCATCCACCTTCACTGCTGTTGTGACCTGGAGACATCTTCCACCAGTTCCGCCGTTGAGGTCTTTGTTGGATCACGCTTCGTCTGGAACCTCCTATCCACCTTGGGTAACCCTACCAGGAGCCTATCTACGGATGGCATAGCTCTTGGGATCATTGGTACACGCAAGCTTCACCACCATGGCAAGGAGGCGATCAAGGAGAAGACCCCCCCCCACACACACACATACACGCGTGCGCGCGCGCGCGAAGGCATTATCCCCTTAAGGCTACTGCCTGGCAGATGTCATTAACACAAATGGAAATGATGGAATAATGGAGTGTTGAATCATAGAAGGTGTTATGGTTCAGGAACCTATCTACGGATGGCATAGCTCTTGGGATCATTGGTACACGCAAGCTTCACCACCATGGCAAAGAGGCGATCAAGGAGAAGACCCCACATACACACATACACACACACACACACACACACACACACACACACACACACACACACACACACACACACACACACACACACGCGTGCGCGCTGCGCGCGAAGGCATTATCCCCTTAAGGCTACTGCCTGGCAGATGTAATTAACACAAATAGAAATGATGGAATAATGGAGTGTTGAATCATAGAAGGTGTTATGGTTCAAGTGCTGAGAATTTTTTCATCATTCTAATTTAACACTGACTTTATTTTAATAAAGTAATAGCATTTCGAGTGTTAGCCGTTGCCATGCTTGAAGCACGTGCTAGTCTGCCAGCAGTAGAGCTGAGTATGTGAAGTGCATAGCTCATCTTATCTGAAGGTTGCCTGTCACTCATCGCTATCTCTTTGGCGGTGCAATCCTGGAAATCATCGCTTTTGTTCAAGTTGCTGACACCCGCGGTAAATTCTTTGGTTCAGCCTCTCCAAATCCCAGAGATTCAGTCGCAGAGTCTCCAGGGTTGTTCTATTCATACTTTCCCCGTCTCTGAACATAGTGGAGAGGTTGAACCTTGGTTTCGGGTTATTGATGCTGTAGCTATCAGTTGTTGTTATGTTTTAGTTAACTATGAGTTTGGCTTGTACCGTCTTTTTGTTTGCTGCCTTCCGCTGCCTGCTTTTTTTCCCCCTTCCACCTTCAGCTGCTACTGTAAAGACGTAAATCACTATGCATCATATCATTTTTTCTGGGGAAGCCCTTCTTGACAATGATCATTAAAACAAGCAGCTACAAAAGTACTGATGATTTGGATATTTGCATCTTAGCTATTGTCTTAAACACGGTGGCCCAGTGGTTAGCACTGTTGCATCACAGCAAGAAGGTCCTGGGTTCGAACCCCAGGCTGTCCCAGGTCCTTTCTGTGTGGAGTTTGCATGGTCTCCCCATGTCTGCGTGGGTTTCCTCCGGGTGCTCCGGTTTCCTCCCACCATCAAAAAGACATGCATGTTAGGGTTACTACTCCTGTCTGTGCCCCTGAGCAGGGCAATATAAAGAAGAGCTGGAGTTGGTCCCCGGGCGCTGCAGCTGCCCACTGCTCCTACACAATAGGATGAGCTAAATGCAGAGAGCAAATTCATTGTAAGAATACAATTCATTGTAAGGTATGATGACCAAAAAAAAGTGGCTTGCTTTCTTTCTTTTTAGAGAGTATCAAAAACTTTTTTTTTTTGCATGTAAAATCTTCGGGATTTCAGGTTTAAAGTTTGCCTGTTTCATGATGTGTTGCTGAGATGGTATATTGGTTGTAGTTCTCTACATGTTAATGAAATGCTGTGAGTACACCATCTTATGAAGGGCTCTCCTGAGGGAGTTAGTATTGATGCGCTATTTGTTCTTATATGAAAGCCTTATCTCTCCCCCCCGTCTCGACATCTCCCAGCACCCGCCGTGTGCATTGTTAGAATACCCTGTGAGAGAAAACAGGAAGAGGGAGGGGAATAGGAATTAATGTCCGGCCTTTTCCCGATTCGACAATGCCACAATTAGAGAGGCGAGAAGGAAATTGTAAGAAACTACTAATTTGCATTTTAATTTTACACATCTCCTAATTGTCACAATAGAAATGTGTAGCGCTGCAGTTTGCAGAGTTTGAATAGACGCAGACAAATAAGTACTTGTTGACGCATGATAACTGCAGCCATTTCATATCTCATATGACCCATATCTACGGTTTCCTGTATGTAGGTTAATGTTAGTCTCCCTCCACTAACACACTGAATTGGTTCGAAGTACCTTTTTCGGTTTTCCTTTTTACTCTCCCTCATCAGCCGGCTGCTATCTCATCACATGTAAGTGTTTGCTTTTCACACCCGCTGCTTCTCAAGTGCCACATTTCCACTATGAAAGACAGCGACACAGCGAGAAGCGGAATAAAGAGAGGAAACGAGAAGGAGAGAGACAAGCCGACATACCAAAAACACAATTGTAGGACTATTTGGTCGCAAAGTCAACAGATTGGCGATGGAGGGAAATAGAGGAAGAGAAAGAGATAGAAAAGGAGAAAAGGGAAAAAGGGGCTGCTTAAAATAGACTTGGTATCACATGCAGAGGTTTCAGTTTCCGTAGCCACAGTTTCCGTAGCAACTTTCTCTCCCTTCCATCTAACCATCCATCCATTCATCCATCCAACAGGAACGCGTGGAGTGCCGGCTGCTGGAGGGCCGCGAGCGTCTCAGCCGGGTGCGTCGCAGCGCAGCATCCACGGCCGAGCACACGGCGGCGGGGGGCTGCGAAGCCATGGACAGGCAGCTGGGCGCGCTGGCCCAGGCCCTGGAGCAGTGGGAGGGGGCTGCCCTCCGAGCCAGGGACGGCCTGGAGGGGGCCCTGGCCACAGCCGCTGCCTCCGAGGCGGAATACGGACGTCTGACCGCCCAGCTGGAGGAGGAGGTCCGAGAACTGGACGGACGGCTGAGGGGGTGGAGCCAGGAGCTGGTCCGCGCCGAGGGGCGAAACAACGGGGAGGAGGCTGTGGACGGCTGGCAGCTCGCTAAGGTAGGGTTGGATTTAATCAGACAGGTAGAGAGCATTCTTTTCAACGCTCATCTGCTTCCAAGAGTTTCTTTTATTCAAATAGTGATGACAATTATTATTAGCTAATACATACATGTCAGTGATTAACGTCTGTGTTACCCAATACCCTGTACCTCAAGAATGACTAAATAGACAGCATTGTATTATGTTAATTATGGAGGAGGTGATTTACTGTTGCTTGAGTGATAGTTGGCGAGAACGCGTGCATGCACACATACACACACACACACACACACACACACACACACACACACACACACACACACACTCTGCGGTCTAGACGGGCATCCTCCACATGCTGCTACGCTTTCTGTCAGTAATTATCTATTCTATTTGTAAATCCTGACTAAAAACAGATTAAGTTTGTAAATCAGCTTTGCTGGGATGACTGGCGAGTGACAGCTACAATCCCCCTCACCGTTTCCCGCTCTTTATCTCTTCCCTGCTCCATCTCCTCCTGCTCCTCGCACTTTAGTTTGCAGTCTGCCGGCGTCTTCCGCTGTCTCTCATTCCTCGACCTTCCCCTCTTTCTCTCTCTCTCTCTCTCTCTCTCTCTCTCTCTCTCTCTCTCTCTCTCGCTCTCCTTCTCAACGTCCGTCTGTACACTCACTTGCCTGAGCCGGAGTGTACAGCAGTGTGTTTTCCTGAGGTTGTTTCCGTGAATGCTTTTCCTCTTCCTCCTCCTCTTCCTCTTCTTCCTCTTCCCAGCCCCTCTAGACAGTAGCGGCCACAGGATGTTTACGGTGCCGCGGTAACACCCAATCGTCCGGGGTGTGTCGATACAGCCGCACGCAGCATGTCCTCATGCTCCTCTAGGTTTCATCGGCTGTGCTTTTCGTCAGCAAGGGGCTGTCAAAGAACAGAGGAGGAGCCCCCCCCGCACACACACCCCCTACAGCTCTCTCCTCCTCCTCCTCCTCCTCCTCCTCCTCCGCCTCCGCCTCCACCCTGTTTCCTGTGTCCAGTCTTGTTTGCGTTATGCGCTCGTTTGTGTGTGTTTGAGCCCTCCTGCATCTGCGAGGGCTGACAGCTGAATTCCACCGGGAGAGAGAGCAACACAGAGAGAAACAGAGAGAGAGAGAGAGAAACAGAGAGAGAGAGAGAGAGAGAGAGAGAGAGAGAGAGAGAGAGAGAGAGAGAGAGAGAGAGAGAGAGAGAGAGAGAGAGAGAGAGAGAGAGAGAGAGAGAAAGAGGAGGGAAAGAAGTCCAAGTAGAGGGTGGGAGTAAGAGGAAGACAGAAAAGAGGGAGCACATCGGGAAAGCAACAGCAAGCTGGGAATAGGGTCGGAGAGAGGGAAGGAGAGGGGAGGAGTGAGGGCAGGGAGGACAGAGAAAGTGAGAGAGAGCAGACGGAAAGGGGAGGGGAGGAGGAGGGACACAGACGGTCGGGCGAGAGAAGAGGAGAGAGCATGAGGAACGTTCAGGAGTGTAAGTCGAGTGAATGTGTGTGAGAGGAAAGGTGGGGGGGAGTGTTTATTGAAGGTACGTCAGAGAGAGAGAGAGAGAGAGAGAGAGAGAGGGAGAGCCTGTACTTGTTTAACGGGAGAGAATGTCATGACTGTGTGAGTCCAGAATGTGAGGCATGCTGGGGAGAGCGGGAGAACGTTATCCGCAGCTCCTTCCTGCCACACTCCGCGCTGAACAGAAATGCTATTGTACCGACGGCACCGGACTCTGTGAGTATGTGTCTGTGAGTGCTTGCGAGTGCGAGAGAGTGTGAGGAGTGTGAAAGGGATCGAGGCATGGTGTGAATAGGAATGTGTGTGTGTGTGTGTGTGTGTGTGTGTGTGTGTTATAACTGAAGGATGTCATGCAGAGCCAGGGTTTGGGGTCTGGACTCTCTCTCTCTCTCTCTCTCTCTCTCTCTCTCTCTCTCTCTTTCTCTCACACACACACACACAAACACTCGCTGAGTATGTTGGTCTCTGTTGTGTGTTTCTCAGGATATACTGGAGAGCCTGCAGAGTGCTGAGCCCATGGCGGAGAAGTTAAAAGGCCAGTTGAATGACTTGGTGCGTTATTCCAGCGACCTCGGCGCCCAATCAGACCGGGTCACAGCTCTTATCAAACAGCACAACAGGTGAGCGCTCAGGTGGAACTGTTGCAGTGAGAGAGCGAGAGAGATAAAATAGATCCCAAATAGTGCCTAAGGTCCCTGAAAAGCTTGATGACTCCTCAGGGTGCAAACACATATGACTCTGGGAACTGCAGCATCGGGAGAGGTGTCCTCCCTATACCTTGTTGCTGAATGGCTGAGCGGGATGTTCACAGTTTATTCAGTCTGAAGGAGTGCACGTGTGCATACATGTGTGCATTTGGTAAGAAGTTGTAAAGTGTGTTTGTGTGCCAGCCAGATGAGGACGAAAGGTGACACGGAGCAAGGAGCAGAGAGCGACACCGCCACCGGTTGCTAAGCGACACTCATTCTCCCACTCATCCTTTCAATGTATTTCCTGTTTTTTTACAGCCTTTTTTTTCTCCCCGTGGTGTTCCTTATCCAGATCTATTTTACGCAAGACTGATGGTGTTCTTGAGCAAAACGAGGCAAATTTCTTGCGAGCGATGTTTTCCTGGGGATACATCACATTGCATGCTTGAGTCCTCTTAACCCATCTCTAATTGCCTGCTATTGAGCCCATATGTGAGCCTGTTTAGGGTTTGCATGCAAACTAGTGTGGCGCTCTTTGAAAACGGCCCACGCATGCACACAAGCATACATGCACAGAGAAATGCATGCACGACTGTGTCTGTGTACACAGATGGAGTATTGTCATGTGGAACTTGAACTCGTCTTAAGATAGTTTTGAGGACTGTGACTAATTCCTATGACCAATATTTATTGGCAGACAGCTTTAGTGAGGTCATTTCCCTAAAAATGCCCTGGTGGCTAATTTGCTTTGGCCAGTAATTGGCAAAAAAATGGCGCTCCTCGCAGTTGCCTGGTTTTTTTCAGCCTTTTGCTGACTTGGCCTGTGTGTTCGTTGCACCTGTCCTGAATTAGGCACTGTAGAGTCTGGGAAAGGAGGCGAGCGGGGGATAAATCGAGAGAAAAACAGAGGGAGAAGAGAAAGATAGAGATAGAGGAGGTCAGCACCCCCCCTCTCTTCATACCCCAACCCTTATAGTGAAATTTGTGCGTCACAGCAGAAAAAAGTGCTTCTCCCACACCCATGCCATCCCAACTGTGTTATCCTTTTACGCCCCCATCGCATCATTAAAACTCAAGGGTGTTTGTGTGCACGTGTGTGCCCATTAAAATGTGTGTGTGTGTGTGTGTGTGTGTGTGTGTGTGTGTGTGTGTGTGTGTGTGTGTGTGTGTGTGTGTGTTTGTGTGTCAAGGTGTGTTTAGATTGGACATCATGTGTATTTTTGCCTTGTTTTCACTTTCTCATGCCTCCCTTCAGACAATGCCTCTCGCTCTAACAGCTGCTCACCTTGTTTTTTTGCAGTCTTCTTTTCCATCCCTCCCTCTGTCCCCACCCTGTAACCTTCACAAATTGGCCCTTATTATGGAGCCTAGTTATAGCTTCTCCCCCAATATCCCCCATTCCCTGTGTGACTTTGAGTCTTAAAGTGCATTTTTGTAGGGGCGTCCGAGTAGCATTGCGGTCTATTCTGCTGCCTACCAACACGGGGATCGCCGGTTCGAATCCCCGTGTTACATCCGGCTTGGTCGGGCGTCCCTACAGACACAATTGGCCGTGTCTGCGGGCGGGAAGCTGGATGTGGATATGTGTTCTGGTCGCTGCACTAGCGCCTCCTCTGGTCAGTCGGGGCACCTGTTTGGGGAGGGGGAGGGAGAACTGGGGGGATATGTGTGAGCCTCCCACACGCTACATCCCCCTGGTGAAACTCCTCACTGTCAGGTGAAAAGAAGTGGCTGGTGACTCCACATGTATCGGAGAAGGCGTGGTAGTCTGCAGCCCTCCCCGGATCGGCAGAGGGGGTGGAGCAGCAACCGGGACGGCTCAGAGCGTGGGGTGATTGGGCAGGTACAATTGGGGAGAAAAGGGGGGGAGTGCATTTTTGTAAGTGATACAAGACACTGCTCTTTTTGTAATGAATAGTTACATGTTCTCTTCTGGCTAACAGATATGCTAATATTGGCTGGCAAGATCACTGTTTTGAATCTTGTTGCTTAACCTTTAGGCCATTCAACTTTGACCTCAATATGGGACTTTTCCTCTTTTGGGCTTTCTACATTGTCTTATCCATTCCCTTATTCCCCCTCCATTGTTGCTTAAAGAGATATCTCATTATTTTTCATTTTCAGCTGGTCGTTTGCTGTGACTTTGGGATAATATTTTCCATGTTTGTCTTTCGCTCTCCATGAAACTACTTGTGAATGTAATTATCAGTCCTTACTAAATCTATTGAGCCCACCATGTGTCATCCTTCTTGGTTTTGTTGATGAATACCAAGAGTTTCTTACTTGCGGAAACAGAATTGCCCAACGTGAGGAATCACATCCCTTATTTATCCCCCACTGCTCTCACCTCGCCCTGGCCTTTATATCCTCCATCTCCACCCATCTCTTCTAGCATCAACTGGTCTTTCCTCCTTACCTCCATCCTCTCACTCATCTCAACTCCTACCCCTTCTCATGCTGTGACCCTCGACACCATCCCCCACCTTCCCCCTCTGCCTCCGGCTCTCATTCCTTCCACTTCACCCACTTCTCCGTTTTATCCACCTGTCCGCTCCTCATTTTTTTTCCAATCTCTCAAGAAGCCCTCCATATCTGCTCTTTGTACTACCGGGGCTGTAGTGGATGGACAAGATCTAAACATCTGCTCATTCACACAAGCAAAACCCTTCCTCCATTTCCATCCCCCTTCTCTCACTGTTCATCTTGATACCTGTTTGTGTATGATTTTTTTTTCATGTTAGCATTTTTACTTGGTCAGACAGCACATGTAGACAGAGGAGAGCAGAACATGCAACATGGCTAACAAGTAGGATTTGAACCCGTGATTGGTCACACCGGCTGACTTTTTCTTTTCCACCCCCCTGTCACTCCAGTCTCAGCCTGCGGGCCTCCAGAGAGTGTCAGAATAAGGAACGCTTGTTGGAGCAGAGGTTTCGTGCCGCTCTGAGGGACTTCCAACAGTGGCTGGTCAACGCCAAGATCAGCACCGCCAAGTGCTTCGATGTGCCGCAGAGTGTTGCTGAGGCCTCGGCCGCTCTGCAGAGGATCCAAGTAAGAGATTTTTCTCATTTGACCTTGTGAAAAGGTTAAAGCTAATGCAGCTAACTACAAACTCTTTCCTCTTTAGAATAATGACTCCCCCGGCTTGGTTGGGCGTCCCTACAGACACAATTGGCCGTGTCTGTGGGTGGGAAGCTGGATGTGGGTATGTGTCCTGGTCGCTGCACTAGCGCCTCCTCTGGTCAGTCGGGGCGCCTGTTCGGGGGGGGGGTAGCGTGATCCTCCCACGCGTTACATCCCCCTGGCGAAACTCCTCACTGTCAGGTGAAAAGAAGCGGCTGGCAAATCCACATGTGTCGGAGGAGGCATGTGGTAGTCTGCAGCCCTCCCCGGATCAGCAGAGGGGGTGGAGCAGTGACCGGGGCGGCTCAGAAGAGTGGGCTGATTGGCTGGATACAATTGGGGAGAAAAAGGGGGGAAAAATCCCCCCCTCAAAAAAAGAATAATAGCCTGGTGGCATGTTTGAAGGGGTTACACAATTTCACACAACACACATCAGGGAGCCGCCCAGTGTCACCGTAGTGTTTATGCCAGGAGCTACTGACAGAAGTTTGGTGCCTTGCTCACTGATAGCTGTTGAGGGAGCCAAGAGTATTCATCGTTTACTTACCTGACATAGATTTTACCACCCGGTGCAGGAATTGGAATGAATTAACCTCCTGTTACAAGTGTGCGTCTCTTGTCTAGGCCCCTGGCTAGCCTTGGAAAAAGATCCTGTGCTAATGCTATTGAAAGCAGCCACCGATTACAAACTTGGGTGAACCCTTTGTTGTTAATAAATGATTCTAGTAGGCTGATAAAAGCATGCAAAAAGGTTGGAAATCGCCAGAAAAAAAGCAATGTAAAAGTCAAACAAGTAATATAGACCCAACAGAGACAAGCACGCAGGTCAAGACAACTCTGTCTTATAAATGTCGTTACATTGAAAGAATCGGATATGGAGGGAGATCACTGAAGGGTGTGTGTGTGTTTATGTGCCCACTGTTGAGTGTCGTCTGGCGGGCTTACTAAAATGGCTGGACCTGCTCTAGACTAGATGAGCTGGAGCCGGGCACACAGCCATGACGGATAAGTGAAAGCTGCACAGCGGGGTCTCTCTCTTCCACTCTCCCCCAAATCTCTCTCTTTCTCTATCTAGTTCTCCTGTTCTTCATGTCTCGCTCTCTCTCTCTCTCCCTCTCTCGTCTGTGTGAAGCTGGCAGGTGTGATGGTGTGACAGTCTCTTTAGAGGGCCCCAGGGTCTTGTCTAGGAAACGGCGATATGTCTGTTGAGGTAGACACGTCCCTACACCAGACGGTTAATTGCCTCTCAGACACCTTCCCTTCTCTACAGGTTCAGTTATAACAAGCCGTCCCAGAAAATCACAACTCTCAGAGCTTTGAGCTCGCGTCTCGGGTCGGGGTTAAGGTCCACAGGTGTACCGCCGAACCTGATTTTTTTTTTTTTTTTTTTAGAGAGACGGCACCTGTCCTTTTCCTCCTGAACAGTTTCAGGTGTAGCGCACATGGTACTTACTGATTTGATCGAGCCCACGGTTGTGGAAATGTGCAATATTCAGGGCATCAAAAAAAGGGCTATACTACTTTTATGTGTTTTTCTGTCTTTGTGCACTTCTTTATGTGCTTTTCGAGGAGTTTCAAGCCGAGTTCCTTTGTTGATGAGAAGGGGGACGCTGTGTAAGGTATGGTGCTGGAGAAGTGGAATATGGAGGCGGTCATGTTTTATTTATTATTGACTCGGTGAGGAATGTGGAACAATGTTTCCACATGGCTGACCTCCAGGAGGGCCTGTGCGGGAGGGTAGACATGCATTGTGTCACACTTAATTGGGACTATTCGGTTACGATGAAGGGGTGGGGTGGGGTTTGGGTGGGGGCATTGAAAGTGTGTAGAAAGAGACTCGATGGTCAGAGGAAGAGGAGAGAGAGAGAAAGAGATGAGGAGAAGGAGATGGGGGGAAGTAAGAGAGGGAGAGAAAAAAAAGAGAAGGCGCAGGCCCTCTGAGCTTGTGCGTGGGTGTGCAGTGCTCTCTGTACGTTGTGTGTATGTGTGTATGAGGGGGCCGTGGCTCTGCTGTGTGTAAGCGATGTGCTGACTGCACAGATGGTGGAGTAGTCCCTGCTGCGCTACTGTCATCGGCTCAGCTCTGAGGGCGGGGTGTGTGTGTGTGTGTGTGTGTGTGTGTGTGTGTGTGTGTGTGTGTGTGTGTACATATGCCTGCGCATGCGTGAGTGTTGGTGGTGGGGTGAGGGTGAGCAGCTATGTCAAAACTACGCATTTCAGGCTCACTGACTTTCCCCAGCCCCCCATCACCCCCCACCCCCAAACGCAGATGGAATCTGTAATGACTCGGCCTAATTACAATGTTTGACAACGTATAGTGTGATTTGAGACTGTTTGATACAGTCGATTGTCCACACAATGTGCAGAGTTTCTTGACGGCCTCGCTGACCTCAGTAAGTCCACAGCCAGGTTGCCAGAAGACACAGAACAGGTGGTGGATTGTCATTACATTTGTTTGAAGTTTTTTTTTTCCCTCCGCTCAGTGCGCTCACACCCTTCTCCCTTTATGTGTGTGTTTGGGCCAGATAGTCAGTTGTCCTTTTCTGTGTGCCCCCCACAGGAGTTCTTGAGTGACAGGGAGCATGGCCAGGCCAGGCTCAGCTCTGTCGGGGCCAGCGGGGAGCTCCTGATGGCCGTGGTGGCCAAAGACAGGGTGGAGGGACTCAAGGCCAAAGTGGCAAACGCTAGAGAGGACTGGAAGGGCCTGATGACCAATCTACAGATGAGAGAGGACGCTCTCAAGGTCTGTAACTTGTGCGTTTATAGAAATGTGTGTGGTTGTGTGTTTATGTTTGAGTTTGTCCGGAGTGTTTTCCTCTCTCTTTGTCTTTGCTCCCATGTTGATCTTCTTCAAATGAGCAGTGTTCATAAGCAGATGCAAAGTAATATGAAGAATGGTTGGATTTTTGATTAACACAATTTGTGTACAAGTTTAAATATTCATACACATCTGATTCTTATCCCAGCTCTTTAGGGTATTCTGCATTAAAATATTGGAAAACTGGGCGTCCGGGTAGCGTGGCAGTCTATTCTGTTGCCTACCAACACAGGGATCGCCGGATCGAATCCCCATGTTACCTCCGGCTTGGTCGGGTGTCCCTACAGACACAATTGGCCGTGTCTGCGGGTGGGAAGCCGGATGTGGGTATGTGTCCTGGTCACTGCACTTAGCGCCTCCTCTGGTCAGTCGGGGCGCCTGTTCGGGGGGAAGGGGGAACTGGGGGGAATAGTGTCATCCTCCCACGCGCTATGTCCTCCTGGCAAAACTCCTCACTGTCAGGTGAAAAGAAGCGGCTGGCAACTCCACGTGTATCAGAGGAGGCATGTGGTAGTCTGCAGCCCTCCCCGGATCAGCAGAGGGGGTGGAACAGCGACCGGGACAGCTCAGAAGAGTGGGGTATTTGACCAGATACAATTGGGGAGAAAAAAATACACAAAAAGAAATACTATATATATATGAAAACTATTATGTGTGATTGATTTTCAGTGGAAAACAAATTGTATTAATGTCTATATAAATGTCTATGGATTAATAGTCTATGGAAAAAATTATATGTAAGTATACTCATTATTGCAGTGATGATGTTTTGCAGCATTTGTGCATATGCAAGGAATTTGAGCTGAATCCATTATGCACCAATTTCCCAGAGCTTGCAGTCTCAGATGACAGACTTTGAGGCCAGCGCTGAGCCTCTCCAGGACTGGCTAAACAACACGGAGGTCAGGGTTCAGGAGAGCAGCGCTCGGCTACACGACCTCCCGGCCAAGAGACAGGAGCTCAGCAAACTGCAGGTACCCTAAATCACTTAGGTTTTTATCTGCCCAGTTACAAGTGACTCTTTAATGCCCAGGGGCTTATTAACCGCTGGATATTGCAGTATGATGCCTCAGAGCACTACCAAAGAACGAGTTAAAGGTGAACGTCTCGGCCCTTTTTAACGTCAGTTGAACGCAAGTAGGGTATCGGGTCACTTCTTAGTCCCCGCACCATTTTATGAGCAATCGTACAGAGATCATTTTGTAATGTCCTTGAGGCATTTTAACCTACAGATTCCATTATTGTGTTGAAATACCTCATGAGCCACTGAGAGGGGGTTTCTTAATGTCGACCCCACTGTTTCTCATCTCTGCTGTTGTTACTGAAATCCTGTTTTCGCCACCCCTGAGGAATATTACTCAAGTAAACTCTGTCAGTACGCCGTAAATTGGCACTTATGTGGAATCACTTGGGAGAGACTAAGTAGTGGTGGCTTCTCGTGAGATATCCATCCCTAAAGTGCAATTCGTAGAACAGAGGAGGACCTAATTACATATGTCGAGTACCACTGAATCAAAATAGACCCGCGACGTGACACAATAGTCAGAGTGAAAGTCCAGAAATCTAATTAATTCTCCTTCTGTCAGAGCTGAAGCGCTGCGTCTCTAAAAAGCCCTTTTCAGGATGCGATAACAGTCTCCGCCACGTCTGGCGGGGGACAAAAAAAAGAAGAAGAGAAGGCACGGCGCATAAAAAAAGATAAAACTTGACAAAAGGATGGAAAATATATATCAAGCCCATCTCGAAGCCCTGCCCTTATCGCTGGTGCTATTTTTGTATTTACTTTGTCGTCTGCTGTAGCGCTTTTTCATCGCCACCTTTTGTCTGGCCCTGCAAGCAATTACATTTCCTCCCAAAGCACCCACTGTACAATACAATGTGATACGGGCCTCGGTGTCTGAACCTGTGCAAGCAAAATCCTCTTTACTTTTTCTCATATGCACCCCGCCCCTCCCTTCCCACCCATGGCGGTGTCTTATCAGGCTTGTCTCCCTTTCTCCATTTTGTTGAGTGCTGTCTACCTGACTAACTGTGCTCCTGTTGAAAAAGAACCTCAAGAGAAACGCTGTTGATGCTGGGTTTTTTTGTTAAGGTGTTCTTTTGACTCCGCCTTTATCCCTGTAGTTTTAATGTGCTCTTGTTGTTCTGTCTCGTTTTACCCCAACCCCGTGCTCCTCATCTGTGCCACTCCCCACCTCCCATTTTCAATGTTTTTACCAACTGGCCATCATCACGTTCTTCCAAAATGCCATTGTTTCCTGCCCTTTTTAACCCTTCCCGCACCCCTCCTTATATGCAACCACCCAAATCCAACCCTCTCTCATTTACACTAACCGTCGCCTCCATCGCCAAACTTTTTCATCCTAAAACATCCTACACTTCTTCCTTGTCCTGCATCTCTGTCTCCTCCTCCTCCTTCATCCTCCTCCATACTGACCCAGTGTGTGTTGGAAGAGATGGCCAGCCGGGAGGCCGAGCTGGGCAGGCTGAGGGAGAGGGCCCATCGACTCTGGGAGGGACAGGCAGCCGGCAAGGGCTTTGTTCACCGTGTATCCCAGCTGTCGGCTCAGTATCTCGCCCTCAGCAACCTAACCAAGGTAACAATAACACCGGGATCACCCCGCATCCCTGTGGCCGACCTCTCTGTTATCTCTGCTCTGTGCGCTGTTGGGGGGGGGGTGGCTTATTGGAAATGTGCCTTGCTTGACTGATGCAAGTGGTGGAACTTCTTATCCAGCTTTCTGTCTAACCGTGCTGTCTACCATGGCTTTCAGTGGGTGTTTTTGATGCCGCGCATCATTTCTTTTCTAATGACATTATGTGACAACACGTGACTGGTGGTCTAATGGGCTCAAGATGTTTGAGTCCAGGCAGCCTCGGCATACGGAGCCGTCGCGTCCATTTATGTTGATCCCTTGTACATTTTGAAAGATCCTCGAGATTGCTGGCTCATTGTCAAGAGAAAGGCCAAGGCGTCGGTGTTTACCTCTACCCGACGAAGTGCTTCCGAAAATGCCAGAGTTGATATGTGTCACTGTTCAAGAGCTGACCTTTTTCCATGCACCCTCCAGATTGGTCACACCGCTGTGATTCATTTGATATGGCGTAGAACAAAACACTACACTGACCCCACAAATGCTGTTGTTTCACCGGAGGACAATGAGAGCATCCCGGCGATGATGAATGGGCATTATTTACTTTTGTCAGCCAGCTAGCAGAGCGCTATTTTTAGGTCTTCTTCCCTGCCAGACATGGAAACAGGAATGGAATAATATGAAACGGTAAAGTAATTGCCACTTGTAGCCAACCGCTGTGGCTCCACCTCCCCCTACCCTTCAGCTGTTCTCATGTAAAAGATGTAGGGGTTGATGCATAGAGAAAAAATATTTTTCTGTCACAATACAGGGAATTCCTTGGAGACGACTGTGAGGAAAAAAGGACTGTAGGTGTGTTTGATGTGCTTTCAGATGCAAATGGGGACGTTGCTGTGTAGAAATGTCTTGTCTTGTTTACGATCATTTCGGCGCTAACCACCATAAAAAACCCCTAGACTGTGTCTATGTCGGTGTGCTTTGCCCTCTTAAGGACAAGGCCTCCAGGATCGAGCGTGTTGTAGGGGAGCACCGCCTCTTCTCGCAGGGCCTCAAGGAGCTCCAGGACTGGGTGTGTGAAGCCCAGCGGGTCCTCAACACCTGCCTCTGCCCCACCGCCGACAAGAGCGTGTTGGAGAACAGGATGGTACAACTGGAGGTAGGGAGTCCCAGCGTCAAGACTGTAGAAAATAATGGGGATGTTCCATTTACAGAATCAGTGACTCTTACAAAAAAAACAAACATGCCATTTATATTTATACATCACGGTGTGACATGGGTGGCACGGTGGCGCAGTGGTTAGCACGGTCACCTCACAGTAAGACGGTCCTGGGTTTGAGCCCTGGGGTAGTCCAACCTTGGGGGTCGTCCCGGGTCGTCCTGTGTGGAGTTTGCATGTTCTCCCCGTGTCTGCGGTGGGTTTCCTCCGGGGGCTCCAGTTTCCTCCCACAGTCCAAAGACATGTAGGTCAGGTGAATCGGCCGTACTAAATTGTCCCTAGATATGAATGTGTGGGTTTTTTGTGTGTGTGTGTGTGTGTTGCCCCTGTCTGACAGTCTGGCGGCCTGTCTCCCCGCCTGCGACCCAATGACTGCTGGGATAGGCTCCAGCATCCCCGCAACCCTGACAGCAGGATAAGTGGTTCGGAAAATGGATGGTGTGACATGTCTGTTGTCACAGGAGGGTTCTGGTGGAAGGAAGAGACGGGTTAGGTGGAGCACAGGCTTATATAAAGAAAAGTCTTGGCACGTACCATACAGGCCAGTATGCTGTGGCGATGGAGCCGCTGCTTCATCGCTGTCTGTATTTCAGAGCGGTGTCTGGCTCCTTTTTTTTTTTTTTTTTTTTTTCTCTCTCTCTCTCTCTCCATCCACCTGTGTTCTCATCAGTGTCAGGCCAGGACTCAGCTTTACTGCCGTATATAAGCACAGACTGTTAATTAGGCACACCTGAGGCTGATCGCTACTCAGCCTGCCTACCAACAGAAACGTCTGCTCTCCCTCGAACAACCCTCCCTCTCTCTGCTTTCAGCCTACGCTAAACACGCCCCACTACTACACACGGTTATATTTATAACCATGAGATGTAGGTGGGATTAGAAATCTGTGTAATACCCTCAGTAAGGCAATTTAAGTTGTTCTCAAGCAGAAAAATGTCAGCCTGTCATGCTGTCTGTGTCACCTCAAACCCACCATAATAGAGATCACTGCAATAACGCCATGTCGAAACTGAGATGAAATGTATCACATTCAAGTAAGAAAAACTCCAAAACAAGCAAATTGCAAGTACAATGTAAGATATTTCATCAAGGTAAGATTTCTTGAAAAAAAAAGGTATTTTTTAGGGCGTCCGGGTAGAGTAGCGGTCTATTCCGTTGCCTACCAACACGGGGCTCGCCGGTTCAAATCCCCATGTTACCTCCGGCTTGGTCGGGCGTCCCTACAGACACAACTGGCTGTGTCTGCGGGTGGGAAGCCAGATGTGGGTATGTGTCCTGGTCGCTGCACTAGCGCCTCCTCTGGTCAGTCGGGGCGCCTGTTCAGGGGGGAGGGGGGAACTGGGGGGAATAGCGTGATCCTCCCATGCGCTACGTCCCCCTGGTGAAACTCCTCACTGTCAGGTGAAAAGAAGCGGCTGGCGACTACACATGTATCGGAGGAGACATGTGGTAGTCTCTGCAGCCCTCCCCGGATTGACAGAGGGGGGCGGAGCAGCGGCCGGGACGGCTCGGAAGGGTGGGGGCCGGATACAATTGGGGAGGGGGGAAAAAAAGGTGGGGGGGGGGTCAAAAAAAAGAAGTATTTTTTACCCGAAGACCAGAAATCTTAAAACAAGTTAAAATGGGTTGATTTATAGATATTCCATCTAGTCAGAAGCATGTGCAATTATTATACAAAACCCTCCACAAAAAGCTTTCGTATCTTACTCCTAAAAATGCTCTTTTCAAGACGTGATAAATTAAGGTGAAAAATTCATGAAGTAGAAATATTCTTGAATTCATGATACATAATCTTACCTAGTCCTTTATGAATAAAAGATTCTTGAAACAAGACGAGAAATCTCTGTGAGGCTTGTTCAACTATACCGTTTTACAGTGACACGTTTTTCAGTACATGCGAGGTCCATGTCTACCATGCTGTTCCTCATCCGCCCACCCACAGGCCCTGCTGGCTGCTCGTCAGGAGAGGGAGATCCAGCTGAAGATGCTGCTAACTCGGGGTGAAGCCGTGCAGAGGAACACTTCGGCGGAGGGGGTCCCGGTGGTTCGCAAACAGATCCAGGACCTCAAGGACTCGTGGGACTCTTTGCTCTCCGCCTCCATCCAGTGCAAAAGGTCATTGACCGCCAATCAATCAGTCGATAAACCAGTCCGGTTTTACTCGATGGATTTATGTTGGCTAAAATGGTTACAGAAATTGTCAATACAAGTATAAGTGCATTTAGAGAGAGTGCTGGCATTTTGATTGGTTTGTCTTGTACTTGCACATATACGGTGTATATGCATATTTGTGAGTTTGCATTTCTGGATCGAAACCGTTTTTGTTTGCCAAGTTTTCATAGCAGTAGTATTTGACAGTTTACAAAAACGTCACAGATGTTATCTGTCTCTCTACATCTGTATCTGTGTGTTTATATGACCATGTTTGGCTTTTCAGTCAGTTGGAGGGTTCTCTGTCTCAGTGGACCAGCTACCAGGAAGACGTGGGTCAGTTTGTCCTGTGGATGGAGCGGGTGGAGGAGACACTGGGCTGCTCGGACAGACAATACTCCGAGATGAGAGATAAGACTGCTAACCTTGGAAAGACCAAGGTAACACACAGACAGATCTGTGGCAGCAAAGCAAGAAATGTCTGTCACGCAGCTAACAAATCTGTGTCCAAGATGATAATGGGATGCAAAGAATTGTCTGCTTGTGTGACAGACATCTTTTTAAACCTTTTTTCATCTGAGGGTGGAAAAAAATGATTGACCTGACTCACCCTCCCTCAGTGATACCCAGCTTCACACTTATTCATTTACATTTATTCATATTCGCACATGGAAGCTTCCCAGTGGAGTTGAATGTGGCTCAATGCTATCGTGTGTCTGTGTGTGTGTGTGTGTGTGTGTGTGTGTGTGTGTGTGTGTGTGTGTGTGTGTGTGTGTGTGTGTGTGTGCGTGTGCACGTGCGCACGTGCGTGTTTACTTGATTAAAGCTCCTCTATGAGGAGGTGTTGAGTCACAGCAGTCCTTTGGAGACCATTGCCACCAAGGGGTCCAACATGGCTGAACACTGTACCACCCTGCAGGAGGTGCAGCACCTGCGGCTCAGATACAACACCCTGAAAGACAAAGCCAAGGTATCTCCACACAGCAGGTGGTCTTGTTAAGTCCTATCTGTCATCTGTAGGAACTTGAACAATGGATGGGTATATTTGAACATTCATCCATCCGTCCATTATCCAAACTGCTTCCCCCACTCAGGGTCGCAGGGATGCTGGAGCCTATTTTTATATGTATATATATTTTATATCAACACAGATACAGGGAAAAGAAGATTTTAATGCATATCAGTACAGGCCTGTTTCGTGCATCTCGCACTCATCAGCGGCTAATGTTTTTTTCACAAAGAATCATACAGTTACATTGCCCAGTGTCACGCCCCTAATGTCAGTTGGACAGCGACCAATCAGATGGGGAAACATTCAAATTATAACAGCCAATGGGGTAGGTACTATGATGCACAGCAACCAATGAAAGGGTAGAATACATTTTAACCAATGGGACTGGGGTTTGTTTTGATAAGCATTTAGGGGCCAGGGCACTGTAGAAATGGCGTGCATTAAAAATATAACAAGGTAACGTGAATTATATATTGGGGTGATGTTGGGGCACAGTTGGGAGGACAGGTAGTTAAAAAAAAGCTATTTTAAATATGGGTTTTTTAAATATGTTTGTTTTTTTCAACGTTAAAAACACGTTAAAAACAAACATATTTAAAAAACCCATATTTAAAATAGCTTTTTTAATATGTTTGTTTTTTTCAACGTTAAAAACACGTTAAAAACAAACATATTTAAAAAACCCATATTTAAAATAGCTTTTTTTTAACTACCTGCCCTCCCAACTGTGCCCCAACATCACCCCAATATATAATTCACGTTACCTTGTTATATTTTTAATGCACGCCATTTCTACAGTGCCCTGGCCCCTAAATGCTTTTCAAAACAAACCCCAGTCCCATTGGTTGTAATGTTTTCTACCCTTCCATTGGTTGCTGTGCATCATAGTACCTACCCCATTGGCTGTTATAATTTGAATGTTTCCCCATCTGATTGGTCGCTGTCCAACTGACATTAGGGGCGTGACACTGGGCAATGTAACTGTATGATTCTTTGTGAAAAAAACATTAGCCGCTGATGAGTGCGAGATGCACGAAACAGGCCTGTACTGATATGCATTAAAATCTTTTTTCCTGTGTCCGTGTTGATATTCCGCTCCTCATTAGTCAAGCACTCAACACCATTGACGGTTTCGGAAAAAAAACGCTATATATTTTATATATTTTTATGTATATTTTATATTTTGTAATTTATTTGTAATTTATTTGTAATTTTTCTATTTATTTATTATTCTTATATATGTTTTTTGTATTTTATATTTTGTATTTTTATATTGTATTATGTATGTTTTTATATATAGACTAAGTAATTTCTTAGCAACGTCAAAATACATTCAAAACTCATTTTGGCTGTATATTCTCCCAAATCTCATATTGTATTTAGAACCAAATCTTATATTTTTTATCATATTTAGTCAATTATTTTAAAAAGTAAATCGTTGAAATAATGTTAAAGTAAAAAAAAAAACATCAATAAAGAGAAAAAAATGAATGAAAAACTACTTTAAAGGCAACTATGTTTTAACAGGACAAGACATCTACTGCCGATGAATGAAGTGCTTCCTGTTGGAATCGGCATGCAACTGTTTATTTCTGTTTAGGAAAATTGGGTTTATATTTCTTAATTTGTTAATGTAATTTATTTCATCTCTTCACACCTCTGAACTTTCTGCCAAGGATCAGGTCAAATCGATTTTTCTGCATGTGAACGCAGTCTCATCACCCAAGATGCACGTTGACAATGTTGTTAAAAAGGGTCAAAGGGTCTGACCCACAGAAGTTAGAGCCCTCTTTTGTGAAACTTCCTTCCTGTTGTCCGCCAGGCTGCTGTCGGTAAAGCCAAGGAGCTGGTTCTGGTCCATCAGGAGTACCAGAGGGGGTTGCACGTGTTTGAAGATTGGCTAGAGCAGGAGCAGGCCATGTTGGCCTCCTTGTGCCATCCAGAGGGAGATGTGGATACTCTGGAAAAGACACTGCAACAGCTCCAGGTTAGCATACTGTGAAGTCTGTTTCTGCTGCATTGTAATAGCTGTTTTCACATCTTTACATTGTGTTGCCCTCCCGTGTGCACACACCACATGTCGGCTGCCTCAAGGCTTCCAAAGCATTTCTTAGCCCAGTGATTTTTAACCATGGGTATGTGGGTTTTAGTTCCAGCTCAACACTACACCAGCTGGTTTGACTGAGTATCAAACACTCAACCAGACAGGGGAGGACTAATCCGCGTAATCAGCTGGTGTAGTGTTGGTTTGAATGAAAACCACTGACCTACAGGTCAGTATTAGAGGTGAAAACACTTCATCAGGAAAATCTCCCATCCATCATATTATTTTGTTTAAGGATATTAAGGCTGTTATAAGTGGCTTGACTATACTTTCAATAGGTGCTGTTCTTTGCACACTAAACGTAGCCTCCTTCCTTTAAGTCAAGTTTTGGTGCACTTGACTTTTATTCGTCTGAATGTTGAATTGTGCATCTTTTCTTATTTCCCCTCAATTCTTCCTCAAAGCTCCAGCAGGAGCATTGCTCCGAAGGCAACTCCCTGTTTTCCTCCGTGCTGACCAGTAGAGAGCGAGTGATCCCATGGGGAGTCCCCCAGATCGAGGACCGAGCCCTGGACACAGCTCAGCGGGAGTGGGGGGCCTACCAGGACCGCCTGGAGGAGACTCGGGCCCAGCTGAGCACTATCTTGGCCCGGATGAGGCAAATGGGCCAGAAGTTCCGGAGTTTGGCCCAGTGGCTGGAGGAGATGGAGAAGAAGACTAACATCAGAAGTCATCGGCGGTCTCATCGAGCCACCAAGGGTGCCCAACTGAAACAGCTGCAGGTTAGAAAGATACACAGCAGAGCGTCAGTTCACTTCACAAAATAAGATGACTAAAATAAATCCGGGTAAGACTTTTTCAAGAATGAAGTGATTGAGGTTTACTGTGAAATTAATGAGTTCATCGGGACACATTTATAGAGAGAAATGTTTCATCACTCATCTAAGTGACCACTTCAGTCTCAACTGACTGCAGGTATCCCCAACCTTATAAACAGTACAGCGGCATAACGACCGAAAAAAAAGATCTGTTTCATATGCAAATTGCCGTGACCATTATTTAGAGTTAAAATGGCCATTTCTTCATGTGTTCTGGTAATTCTGCTGCATTAACCCGTCAGTCGTGCAGAACGAGCGACTGCTTTTTAAATATAACGTAAAAAAAAAGCTCAGTAACTTCACATCGATTCTGTTCAACAACCTTAAATATGTTGAGAGTGTAAATTGGTGCTATGATCCAACTTGTTTTCAATTAGTTATATGTCACTGCTATCCAGGCAATACATGACTCATAAATATGTAAACACTGAGTGTCAAAACTTTAATATTTGGTGCATCTAGGTAGTGTAGCAGTCTATTTCGTTGCCTACCAACACGGGGATCGGCGGTTTGAATCCCTGTGTTACCTCCAGCTTGGTCGGGCGTCCCTACAGACACAATTGGCCGTGTCTGTGGGTGGGAAGCTGGATGTGGGTATGTGTCCTGGTCGCTGCACTAGCGCCTCCTCTGTTCGGTCGGGGGACCTGTTCAGGGGGATGGGGAACTGGGGGGAATAGTATGACCTTCCCACGCGTTACGTCCCCCTGGCGAAACTCCTCACTGTCAGGTGAAAAGAAGCAGCTGGCGACTCCACATGTATCGGAGGAGATGTGGTAGTGTACAGCCCTCCCCGGGTCAGCAGAGGCGGTGGAGCAGCAACCATGACGGCTCGGCAGAGTGGGAAAATTGGCCAAGTACAATTGGGGAGAAAATCCTAAAAAAAACAAAACTTGAATATTGTCCTTAATGATCAGGTTAGTAGAGTTTGCCTACTGTGTGAGATATCTGTCTTTATTTTGCCAGCTGCAGAGTTCCCTCGAAGCTCTCTGTCCAAATTGTTAATGTTATCATTGATCTGCAGCTAATCTTGGACAGTTACATCAAATGCTGTCGAAAACATCATATTTTCACCGTAGAAATACTGCTGAGATTTGTCACTTTCTCCCCTTTACTGACCCGGAGAGATTGGCCTCATGCTTCTGTCATAATTGACAACTGTCTAGCAGTCCAAACTCAGCACTGACTATTATTCAAAACCTTAGCTGCCAGACTTCTCATTCAAACTAGAAAACATAACTTTTCAGTGGTCTTAGTTTCTCCTCATCTGATGTCCAGGAAATGTTTATTTGGGGTTGCGTGGCCTTGCAACTGGAGACAAAGCCTTTCACTATTGAGTCCTCCCGTTGGACCAAGCTTCTTGCCGATGTCCGGGAATCAAACAGTTTCAGTATTCAAGAGTCTGTTTATTTAGTGCAGCTTAAAATCTAGTTTAACACATATTTAACCAGCCATTCCTTCCATTTCATCAACCCCCCGGTATGCGTTATTTACTTTATCCGTCTGCAGACCTCCCTCGTGTTTCCTTTTCATTTCAATGCTCTCATACCCACAAACACACAAGTGCACACAGGCAGACAAACACACACACACACACACACGCACAAGAAAGCTTGGCTGGCATATCGTGGAGTTTGTGATGCGATTATGCTTTTTTGTTTCATCCCCTCTTTTCGTCTGTACCTCTGATGTCCTTTATTCTCTGGAGAGAAGTCCGCAACAATCCTGATCTTTAAAGGCAATTTTTTTTTCATTGCTGAATTTTCCTTGACAAGGGTGCGCTAACTAGTGTCTCTTTCTCTCATGTCCCTTATTCAGGGTTGGCAGGAGGTGATGCTCAAGCGGCAGGGAGAGGTAGACGGTCTCTCCTCCTTGGTCCAGCAGGTTCTGGAGGAGACCCACATGAGTGGCCGCATCAGTGCAACTGCTACTCAGCTTACTGCCCGCTACCATGCCCTGCTGTTCAACATACAGGTGGTGCACCTTCCCCGCTGAACCAGTGCTAGATCATACATGCACATCTTCCAGCAAATTCTAGATGCACGACACCAACAATTTGATACTGTGCCTGTGTGTGATAAGTGTCTCACAAATGGCCCGCTCTCTAGCCAGGGAATTGGCTCAGGCGAGAGGATGGGACTTTGTTTCTTGGAGCGGTGTTGAGAGTCGGGCCTTTGAACACAGCCTGTGTTGTACTGCACACTCAGATCTAGTCTCTCTATTTGTCAGCTCCTCTGAGGGGGACTAAAGGAAAATCAATGGGCCTCCTCTGGTCCGGGGCTTGAGCTGTAATTAAATGCTACAGAAGGCAATCTTACACCCGGCACCAAGAGAGGAAAGGCTTCACCGGCACAGCATTGATTTTTTACACCTACAGTAACACCTCTGAGCGTGTGCGTCTCCTTCCCTTCTTCCCTTACTTACTTACTTTCTCTCTCTCTCTCTCTCTCTCTCTCTCTCTCTCTCTCTCTCTCTCTCTCTCTCTCTCTCTCTCTCTCTCTCTCTCTCTCTCTCATAGACACTTCCATCCCCTTTCAAAATTCATTCACACGTGATGCATATTTAGAAGCACTGGTACACATAGTAAGCGCACCTACTTACATGCACAGCCATGCATGCGTGCACACACACACACACACACACACTCGTGCATGCACGCACCCACGCCATTCCCAATCTCTCTCCCCCTCTCATCCCACAGATGCATGTAATTATGCTGTGTAAAGCATGGGCCATATGGGCTTGAGGTGGAAAGCTGCTACCTCCGTCTAGTCAGTAAAGGTGTGCACTCAGCACTATCAGCTAATTGGAGCTTCTCACCATGGGATTTGCAAGTTGAGTGAATAATGTGTCAAAACCAGAAGAAGCCTTCTCCACTCATGGTGTTATTGACTCAAAATCGCAGTCAAGTGGATAATGGGTCAAAAAAACACAAAACCCTCTTTCTGTAGTGAAGTTATTGACTTTCGGTGGATGAAAGGGGAGGAGGAAAGGATATTTTCTGTTTTGATGGCTGATCAGAGAGCTGGCTCGGTCCCTGTTGCCCTGAGCACACTTCTGAGTGAGACGCCATGGGGGCACGGCTAAAACCCTCAGAGATACAGAGCCCTGTGGTTATATCCTAGACCAAACAGACACAAACCCGAGAAAGGTGGTCTCAGAAAGAATGACTTCAGCCGTAAAACAAGGTTGCAATAGCAAGTTGTTCACCATCGTGTCTATACTGTATTGTAATGATGACTCCCCCCCCCTTCCCCAACCTCTTAACCAATCATGCTACAGGAAACCATCAAGCAGCTACAAGAGGAGCTGAGGAGCATTGAGGAGGCGGAGAACCTATGCGTGTCCTTCTCTGATTGGCTCAGCTCAGCACAGACGAACTTTGCTACAGTCACTGACAGCTCTGAACCACTGGACCAGGTTGCCATGGAGAGGAAAATGAAAAAATTGGAGGTATGTATAGGTTGACATGGGTCTCCACTGTATGTACATACATAGTGGTGTGGTTGAAATGCCGCAGTCATCCTTGCAAACCTGCGCTTTAAGTGCAATGTTTGAAACTGGGATGTTATACTCTGTGCTCCTGCCTGAACATTTGCATTGAAACTGTACAGACCTCTGATATTATCCTCCACCAAGCTGATGAGCTTGCAAGACCAGAGTTTGTAGTGCACCCTTTTTTTTGGGGGGGGGGGGTTCCCCCCCTTTTTCTCCCCAATTGTATCCGGCCAATTATCCCACTCCTCCAAAATGTCCCGGTCGCTGCTCCACCCCCTCTGCCGATCCAGGGAGGGCTGCAGACTACCACATGCCTCCTCCAATACGTGTGGAGTCACCAGCCGCTTCTTTTCACCTGACAGTGAGGAGTTTCACCAGGGGGGCATAGCGTGTGGGAGGATCACGCCATTCCCCCCAGTTCCCTCTCCCAGGTGCCCCGACCGACCAGAGGAGGTGCTAGTGCAGCGACCAGGACACATTCCCCACATCTGGCTTCCCATCTGCAGACACGGCCAACGGTGTCTGTAGGGACGCCCGACCAAGCCAGAGGTAACACGAGGATTCGAACCAGCGATCCCCGTGATGGTAGGTAACAGAATAGACCACTATTTTACCCGGACGCCCTGTAGTAGAAATTTGTAACAAAATGTATCTCGGTCCAATAACCTAGGCAGCAGAAATGTCCTTTACCAGTGTACACCTCTGCAGCCTAAGGTGCCCGATTATGATGTCCAAACATACAGGGCACAAATACTTGGGAAACTTGAGCTCGGGCTTCAGAATCTGCGTGAATCATGTTGTAAAGCTCGAAAAGCATTCGTGTACCTACGATTCTTAGACAGTATCCTCCTGATAAAAAAAAACTCTTACAGTTTTACAACTGCAGCAAATCTTCATTGTATCCAATGAACATCGATAGAGAATAGATCCTCATACACCCATCTCGTTTACATGCATGTGCAAACACACACATTCACATACATTATGTGCACACACACACACACACACACACACACACTCACACAAAGAAAAGAAAATCTCTGCTATAGTATACAGTTCATATTGAGGCTGAAGAGGTAGCAAAGGGTGTATTTGTATCGATTAGCTCTTTATGAAGACAAAATGGGTGCAGCTTTAGAGGAAGCTCTCTAGTAGGGAGATACCCCCCCTACTGTGAGGCAGAGGATGAAGAAGCACCAGTGTCAGGAGCCTGCTGGCACAGACACTGTAATTGATGCGGTGCCCTTACCGCTTCACATCACACACACTTGCCCATGCATGTTCACACACACACACACACACACACACACACACACACACACACACACACATACAAACACACTTTTTTTCCCCTCAAGTACCCTACTCATTTTACAAAGGCCCTAGGAAGTACATGCTAACAAGCTGCAGCAAGCCTGCACAGCCAATAAGCCTTCATGAGCTCATTTTCACTGTTACTGCTGTTGTATTTTACTGTGTATCCCGCTATAATTTTTTTCTCCTTGTCACTCACACACAAGTGCTGAAATAGAGCAACCCACTTAATAACCCAGCCCCTCTTGCACACACTACACACGCACACACACATACACACACACGTATGTTACCTCTCATCTGGTGCTGGCTTTGCAGTAATCCATGGCTGAGATTGATCCTTCGTCTCTGCATAGGGACTGAAGACATGCTGTCACCACATGTGCCTTGCTAGCACTACAGACGGCACACTAATGCTCCACCACTTATTCATTCCCCTGTAGTGAGAGCTCCATGGTGGACCGGTGGGTCGCGGTCATTATGCATCGACATTAGGACCAATAGTCAATAGCTATGTCGAGGGCTGTTGGCTGAATTGGAGCTTCGCTTAATACTGGGTTGTTGTCCTCGAGGTGTGGGACCTCGACAGCAAAACAGCCCTTGGGCACTTTGCCAAGTAGTCGTGGGCAACACTAGAAATTTAAAATTTGAGAAACTTTCTAAAGACATTTTTAAATATAGAAATGCATACGTAATTATAGAGGAAGTGTAAATTTGAAGTGGTATAGTAATGACATTATTATGCTGTTATGCCCCAGTTCCTATTTATAGCAGTGATAATAACAGAATGGCTTAAAAACTGCATAGAGTGTCGCCTTAATCACGTCCTGCCTCCAGTGTCTTTACCACATCAGAAGCATTGTTAAATAACATTTTGTGAGTGGAAGAAATCTCTCAAATCAACTGCATTAAAAAAAACAAACCCAAAACCTTTGTTTGTTGGGTGTACGAACAAAACATTTTTTAAATTTATTTCTGATTTTTCACTTTTTCTCCCAATTTAGTGGCCAATCGATCCCTATTTTAGTTCAAACACCTACCCTCGTACTGCATGCATTGCCCAACTGCATCTCTCCGGCCGGCAGTCTGGAAGGAGACAACTTGCCCCTTCCGTGACAAGGCGAATCCAGGCCAAACCACTGCTTTTTCCGACACACACAGAGACGCAGTCATGTGATGAACACAAGCCGACTTCACCCCCCTCCCAAAGACAGCATTGCCAATTATTGCTGCTTCGTCGAGTCCGGCCATAGTCGGATCTGACGAGACCGGGGCGCGAACCGCGGTCCCCAGTGGGCAACTGCATCGACACAAAGCCGATGCTTAGACCGCTACACCACAGCGGACCCAGTTACAAACAAATTGCCTTGATTTCATTAGGAAGATATCTATAGTAACGTACACGAATAAGTAGACATGTTAGCCCTTGGCTACCGGGTCGGACCCTTTATTCGACTGGTTAACGTTGTCGTCCGCAGTGCAGGAGATACGGGTTTGCGTCCCGGCTGTGGCGACGGTTCCGGGCTGCCCCCCTGATTCGCTGCATTTAAAGAGATCCGAGTTCGCATCCCGGCTGTGCCGGTCCGGCCGAGCTACCCCCGAATTCACTGCTGCTATATACGGACAGATAGATTGATAGATAGATAGATTTTCAAATCCATACCCCAGTGTGTTGTAGATTTGTGAGTTGAACCTGGGTTCAAATCTCTTAATGGCTAATTTGACCCAAATGCTCACAGAATGTTAGACTGCCTCACACCCAAAAAATGAAAGTTATTTTAGTCAAAACCACAAAAAAAAATCTTTTAAAAATCATTTGGCTCCATATACAACCACTAGGTACTAAATGGCACTGCTAAGGGTTTTTTCAGATAATGATATATATTGATAAAGATATTGATGAAGAGTCATCTAAAGGCTCTAGAGTTAAAGGGAAGGTTTACAAGATGATTGTGAGATCAGCTATGTTATATAGTTTGGAGACAGTGGTACTGATGAAAATACAGGAGGTGGAGCTGGAGGTGGCAGAGGTGAAGATGCTAAGATTTTCATTGGGAGTGACGAAGAAGGACAGGATTAGGAACAAGAGGGACAGCTCAGATTGGACGGTTTGGAGACAAAGCAAGAGAAGCAAGATTGAGATGGTTTGGACATGTGTGGAGGAGGGATGCTGGGCATATTGGGAGAAGGATGCTGAATATGGCGCTGCCAGGGAAGAGCAAAAGAGGAAGGCCAAAGAGGAGATTTATGGATGTGGTGAGGGAGGACATGCAGGTAGCGGGTGTGACAGAGGAAGATGCAGAGGACAGGAAGAGATAGAAACAGATGACCCGCTGTGGCGACCCCTAACGGGAGCAGCCAAAAATGGTAGTAATAGTCATCTAGAGGCTCGCATAGATATTTGTATATCAATGAGTCTAATGTATGCACTTGTAGGCCCACAAACAGCTAACGATGCCATTTAGCATACTGAACACTAAATTCACCAAGATACTGCTGAGTTGAATACATTATGTGGGGAGACAGCAGTCTCATGAGGAGCTCAACAAGACCAAACGTTTTAATGTGCATGTGAAGTAATGAGAACATTGAGGAATCAGAATGGACTCTTCTGCAAATTCCCATCGCCATAGGTTCTCCTCGCTCTCTCTCATCAATAACTCAAATGTGTGCTAAATTGGGACATACTGAGTGCTTTATGGCCATAATGTGCTGTATAGGAACATTGGCACTGTTATAGGTGTGTTAAAAGTGCCTGCGGCATCGATGAAGCAAGGAGATGTGGACGTGTGTAGACAGACAAAGATCTTGTTATTGTATTATCAACAGCAGTGGCTGGAGACCCGCGGTTGTTACGGCATTGAGCTCCTCTCTTCTCAAGCAATAATAGACTGATGATAAAAGCTAGATGGCATCCCATGGAGTGGACTGTGTGAGTGTGTTTGTGTGTGTTGTTCTGTGTGTGTCTGTGTGCTGGACTGCAGAGAAGACGGAGAGGGTCTGTGAGTGTGTGTTTTGGTTGCCCTGGAAACCCCTGCTGTTACTGCTGCCTGTTAAGGTTCCTTATAATTGGGCCCTCCTTTCATATTATTCACCGTGGTTTCAAAACCTGCCTGCATGTTCTGCTCGGCTCTGCGTCTCATTGGGGTTCACCATGCAGGTGTCAGCCTACCCGATGGGTTCAAAGACTCTTTATTATCACTATATTTTTGGCATTTTTCACTCTATTTGATAGTGACAGTAGAGAGACAGGAAAGGCAGCGAGAGAGAGGGGATGGCATACAGCAAAGGGCCCGGGCCGGATTCGAACCCAGGCAGCTGCATTAAACACTCAACCTTATGTGGTTCCCACTCTACCAGGTGAACTATTGGGGAGCCCTAAAGCATCTTTTTTTAAGAAACCGAATGCCGGGCGTCCAGATAGCGTAGTGGTCTATTTCGTTCCCTACCAATACAGGGATCGCCAGGTCAAATCCTCGTGTTACCTCCGACTTGGTCAGGCGCCCCTACAGGCACAATTGGCCATGTCGGCGGGTGGCAAGCCGAATGTGGGTATGTGTCCTGGTCGCTGCACTAGCATCTCCTCTGGTTGGTCGGGGCGCCTGTTCAGGGGGGAGGGGGAACTGGGTGGAATGGCGTGATCCTCCCACACGCTATGTCCCCCTGGTGAAACTCCTCACTGTCAGGTGAAAAGAAGCGGCTGGTAACTCTACATGTATCGGAGGAGGCGTGTGGTAGTCTGCAGCCCTCCCCGGATCGGCAGAGGGGGTGGAGCAGCGACCGGGATGGCTCAGAAGAGTGGGGTGATTGGCCAGATACAACTGAGGAGAAAAGGGGAACCAAACACCTTCCAAGTACATTGCTAGGCTGGCTTCAGGTGGACCGGGCAGCAGTGGAGGTGAAGGAATAAAACAATGTCTCGTCATATTGAGAGTCACCAGTCATCCGATTCAAAAAATGTGAAACGGAAACATTTCCTCACTTTAAAGGATGTGTGTGAATGTACAGAAACATTATAGTTGAAGATCATATGATAAAGGTAAAGTACACCTGTATGTAGAGTCTGTGTTTCTGTCCAGGCTCTCCAGGCTGAGCTCCAACAGGGCCACAGCCTCCTAAAGGCCCTGAGGGAGCAGGCAGAGCGGGCGGCAAGCATCCTGGAGGAGGCTGGAGCTGAAGCATTAGGAGGGGAGGTGGAGGCCCGGCTGGCCCAGCTGGAGGAACTGGCCGGTGGACTTAGGCAGGAGCACAGCTCTCTAGAGCGCGCGGTGCTGCTGGTCAAGGAGTTTCAGGACAGGTACAAGGCCCAGACCCAGTGGCTGGTGGAGACCAGGACTCTGCTCAGTGCCCCGGTGGAGCCCAAAGCCGAGCTTTACCAGAGGAGAGCGCAGCTTGCCAAGTACAAGGTACAACAGCAATTGTGTTTATCGCCAATGCTCGATATTTTGGCATCCGACATGTGGGTAACGTGAAAGGATTAGTAAAGCCTTATGGAGCACAACATCTATTTTGCAGGGCTGTCATGCCCCTTGATTTCTGAGCCCAACACCAAATATGACATACCCAACACTAAAATGGCCATAGCTCTTGAACACAATGAGATATATGTATCATCATGGTCTTTTCAGGAAGTAAACCCTTTGTAGTTTGTTCATGAATTGTCACATTTAACATAAGCATTACTAGGATGAAGTTGCAGAAGCTCAAAAAACAGAGTACGTTGAATTTTATCTTCACCTAAAACAGAAATCACAATTAGAGTGACAGTATCTTCCTTTGGCTTTGTCTCTTTACGTCTATGACTCAATCACTGTATTGCCGTAAATTTTACAAGTGGCCTCTTCAAATTTTATTATATAGCCCCAAATTATGAGCATGTTACATTGTCATTATAATTGCTATGCATAGGCTGATCTCCAAACTGCTCATTTGGAGTTTTGAAAGGGCTGCTTTGTACCATATGATGTTATTTGCCTTTCGGAGGATGCAAGACAACATATTTTTGTACATTGCATCCAGATGGTCCCATAGTGGGACAGTGCATGTGAGAAGGTCAAGTTCATGAAATCTAAATTCTTCAAGTTGGTGTTTTCTGAAACTTTCTTTTATAATCATACTGCGCATTCAATAAGGAAGTCATTATTGTTTTTCTCTGTCCCTTTTCGCCCTAGGCCCTGTTGCAGACTGTTCAGTCTCATGACGGAGCAGTGAGGTCTGTCGTGGAGAAGGGAGAGGCTCTCTTGGCCTTGGTCCATTCTCCCTCCATCAGAGACAACATGAGCAGACTACACAACGACTACAAAAAGCTCTGTGGCACTGCCCTGGTAAGCAGACCAGGTCCAGGTGACCTAGCCATTATCCTCTAATGTTGAGGAACACTTGCACTTTCCATGGAATATTCTTTCTAAGCCTTGAAATGTGGAAAATTCTGTAAGGTAGCTGCAACACACTATTGGTGTGGCAGAATAATACATATTTTGCCATGAAAATTTCTTACGTGTGTGTGTGTGTGTGTGTGTGTGTGTGTGTGTGTGTGTGTGTGTGTGTGTGTCCAGGCCCACGAGGAGAATCTGGAGGTCCAGGTAAAGGAACAGGAAGCTTACCACAGCGAGCTACAGGAGGTGGAGCGCTGGCTGCTCCAGATGTCCAGCAGGATGGTGACCCCTGACCCCAGTGTGGGCGGTGGCTTGGAGGCAGCTACTCAACAGCTGGCCAGACATAAGGTGACAATCACATCCTTTCATTCGCTAACATCAGAATGAAGTGCAATACCTCATTATTGTAAATGGACCAGTGAATTACCTTCATACTTTTTTCTTTTTCTTTTTCTTTTTTTGCTTTACCTTGGCTTTTAAAGTGGCTATGGGGGGATTTTCACTGATTATTTATCAGTCTCAGTTTAATTTCCATGTATCTATATGACCGACATAAGCAAGTGAGACCATCAGCAAGAAGATTAAATACATGATTTATTTTACTAATCCTATTTTAAATGCTTGTCGAAATGATTTACAATGCATGAATGGGATACATAGTCACAATTACAGATACAGTACCACATTATATACACGTTATACATTATCACGTATATACATGGCAAACAGCTGTTAAACACCACCACATCTCTCACTCTTCCCTTCAGAACAAATGCACTAGCTCCAGAAGGTGACACTAGATAGCTGTAACAAGAGGAATGCTTACGTGAAGTGAAGCCGTTCTTCCACAAAATGATTAATTTTGTCAACAAGGGTGCACAAAATTAACAAAAACCCAAATCTCCCCATTGCAGCTTTAACCAGAACACTTTAAAGTATTTTATTTGGGGGGGCATCCGGGTAGCGTAGCAGCCTATTCTGTTGCCTACCAACATTGGGATCTCTGGTTCGAATCCCTGTGTTACCGCCAGCTTGGTCGGGCGTCCCTACAGACACAATTGGCCGTGTCTGCGGGTGGGAAGCCAGATGTGGGTATGTGTCCTGGTCGCTACACTAGCGCCTCAGTCGGTCAGGGCGCCTGTTCAGGGGGGAGGGGGAACTGGGGGGAATGGCGTGATCCTCCCATGCGCCACATCCCCCTGGCAAAACTCCTCACTGTCAGGTGAAAAGAAGCGGCTGGCGACCCTGGGTGTATCGGAGGAGGCATGTGGTAGTCTGCAACCCTCCCCGGATTGGCAGAGGGGGTGGAGCAGTGACCGGGACGGCTTGGAAGAGTGGGGTAATTGGCCAAGTACGGTTCGGGAGAAAAAGGGGGGAAATAAAAAAAATATATATATATTTTATTTGGAAACGATCACGTTCTTTGTCCACATGGTTTGACCTTGCTGCAATTTCATCCATCCAGACCGATCTAATGGCACTTTGACCACACTGTTTGATATCAGTCTGTCAGAGTTGAGTGTTTTCTTGGCCTCTTGAGCAGTTCTCATCCTGTAAAAGCTCACGTTCTGACCTGTTGTTCCCTGACCCCGGGCTGCTTGGCTCCTCTGCCCTCCCCAGGCCATCATGGAGGAAATAGCAAGCTTTGAAGACCGCTTGGCAAGCCTGAAAGAGCGAGGAGACGACTTGGTGCGAGGCTGCAGTGAGCGTGTGCAGAGCAGACTGAGACAGCAGGTCCAGGCTCATCAGCAAGGCACCAGAGACAGCTATTCGGCCATCTGTAGCACGGCACAGAGAGTGAGTGATGGGGAATGAGGAGAAGAGAGAGAATGAGAGAGGGAAGAAATGAAGGTCAAGATTGCTTTGTGTTTTTATATGTGAAGTAGCAAAATGCATTTTGACCCTGTAAAATATGACACAGATGTGTGAGACAGATGCAGTGCATGCACCCACCCACACACACACACACACACACACACACACACACACACACCTTGTGTGTACATGCTGTTAATATTCCCCTAGCTTAGGCATCCACTTAATCTTAACCCATTCTGACACCTAAGCCCTTCTCTCAAGATGGCCCTTCACTGCCAATATAGAGGGCGCTACCAATTATGGCTGCCAAAGCAGAGCACAACAGCAGCCATGCTCAGACAGACCCTACCAAACAAAATCGCTCTCTCAATCTCCCTATATTAATTGCCAAGTGTCCCCTGTCAACTCCGTATTTTCATGCCGCAGCCAAAAAATTTTTTTAAAAATGGTCTCACACACACCACTTCTCAGTAGATCTGGCAAGCCCTCTAATCCAGCGTCGCTCTGTCATTTTGGCAATCTCTACTCTGTCATTGTAGCTCACCTCCCAACACACCACCTCAACCACCGCTCACACATTCAATCTGGTGACTCGTGTGATCCAGCCACGCTATCAGCACACTGCTGCCAGTCGTACAACTGTGCTTCCCGTCTTGAGATAGCAGCCAGCTCGGTCCCAGCCCAGCCGAGCTCTAATATCCTGCCTCTCCCTTGCCTCCGTGCCAGCTGCCTACCCTCAGCCAACTCAGCCAGGCCGTGTGCCAGCTCATGTCTGTCAATGAACATCCCCCCCACCCCCACCCCACACCCCACCCCACCCCACCCCTCTTGGGCTTGTATATTAACACTGTCAATCAGACCCTGCTGTTTCACTCTGCCCTGGAGGGCATGGGCGCCTCTACATTCAACACCTGTCAAGTAAACACCGCATAACTGTTTACTTGTCACATTTGTGTAGTGTAATGACACATATACATGCCTTTTTTTATTTATTGGACTGCTGGAGCTAATGGATTTAATTTGTGTTTGCTTTGGGGCCTGTAATTATAAGGGGGAAGAAGGTCAACATACTTTTCTCCTCAATCTACACTAGCCTTTCCCCTTTCTCTCTTTTTTTGTACTGATAATACTTTGATTGTTTCTTTTTTTACCTGTTTCAGAAAAAAAACAAAACTTGGTTTTGACAGGTTTCACTTTCTTACTTACATTTACATTTGTACCCAATTGCTCTTTTCTCACCAGATGGGGCTCATGACCATGAAGTTTATAAAACCAGGGGCGTCCGGGTAGCGTGGTGGTCTATTCCGTTGCCTACCAACACGGGGATCGCCGGTTTGAATCCCTGTGTTACCTCCGGCTTGGTCGGGCGTCCCTACAGACACAATTGGCCGTGTCTGCTGGTAGGAAGCCGGATGTGGGTAATGTGTCCTGGTCGCTGCACTAGCGCCTCCTCTGGTCAGTCGGGGCACCTTTTCGGGGGAGGGGGAACTCGGGGGAATAGCGTGATCCTCCCAAACACTACGTCCCCCTGGTGAAACTCCTCACTGTCAGGTGAAAAGAAGCGGCTGGTGACTCCACATGTATTGGAGGAGGCATGTGGTAGTCTGCAGCCCTCCCCGGATCAGCAGAGGGGGTGGAGCAGCGACCGGGATGGCTAAGAAGTGGGCAATTGGCCAAGTACAATTGGGGAGAAAAACGGGGGAAACCCCCACCCCCAAAAAAAGGTTTATAAAACCAATTGAGAATTTCATGCAAGTTCTGTTTTACTCTCGTGTTCCCTTAACATCTCAAAGGTTGACTTTTTGTAGGTTAAAGTTTTTTTTGTTTTTTTATGTGTAATGCATGCCAGGAGCTGTTCTAATCCCTCCATGTGTTCTCTCTAGGTGTATCAGAGTCTGGACCGTGAGTTACAGAGACACGTGAGTCTGCAGGATGCTCTTCAACAGTGTCAGACCTGGCTGGCCTCCGTCTCAGAGGAGCCAGAGCCTCCAGTTCATTCCCCTCTCAGCCTAGAGGAGGCGCTACTGCAGGTCAGTTACACACACGGTCTCCAGATGTTTGGACAAAAGTCAGCTAATTGTTGGCTATGATTTCATTTCACTTTCAAGGCCGATTAGTCCTCATCAGCGTTTTTCTTTTTTCTTTTTTCCAGACATGTTGCTACTTCCCAAAAATTATTTCTCAGAAGAGTGACATTGACGCATTTGCCTCATTTCCCTGTCAAATTTACATGGTTCTTTGTGTAACAAAAGTTAGTGGGGAAATTTTTGTATAAGTTTTTCTATTAATGGATAATTTGATGTGTCTATATGAGCCCAAATGAGCATTAATAAGCTTACAGCTCCATTTGTCATTCCTACTCAGTTCTTTCTGAAGATTGATAACCTGCTTTTTGGCAAAATTTCTGTAGTTTTGTCATATCCAGAAATTCTTGTAACAGTTGCAATTATTTTTGCACAATTTTATATATATGTGATCTTCTTCACTGTGAAGAGTATTTAGTTGAGTAACACGTTACCAAATTAAAAAAAATGTAAAGTAACATTTATTAAACAGCACATAAAAAGGAGTGGCACAGTGGTTAGCGCGGTCGCATCACAGCAATAAGGTCCTGGGTTCAAGCCCCGGGGTAGTCCAACCTTGGGGGTTGTCCCAGGTCATCCTCTGTGTGGAGTTTGCATGTTCTCCCTGTGTCTGCATGGGTTTCCTCCGGGTGCTCCGGTTTCCTCCCACAGTCCAAAGACATGTAGGTCAGGTGAATTGACCATAATAAATTGTCCCTAGGTGTGTGTGGGGGGGGGGGCACTGTCATGGCCTGGCGGCCTGTCCAGGGTGTCTCCCCACCTGCCACCCAGTGATTGCTGGGATAGGCTGCAGCATCCCCGCGACCCTGAGAGGATAAGCGTTGGGATAATGGATGGATGGATATACATACATGCTTATATATATATATATATATATATATATATATATATATATATATATACACTACCGTTCAAAAGTTTGGGATCACCCAAACAATTTTGTGTTTTCCATGAAAAGTCACACTTATTCACCACCATATGTTGTGAAATGAATAGAAAATAGAATCAAGACATTGACAAGGTTAGAAATAATGATTTGTATTTGAAATAAGATTTTTTTTACATCAAACTTTGCTTTCGTCAAAGAATCCTCCATTTGCAGCAATTACAGCATTGCAGACCTTTGGCATTCTAGCTGTTAATTTGTTGAGGTAATCTGGAGAAATTGCACCCCACGCTTCCAGAAGCAGCTCCCACAAGTTGGATTGGTTGGATGGGCACTTCTTTGAGCAGATTGAGTTTCTGGAGCATCACATTTGTGGGGTCAATTAAACGCTCAAAATGGCCAGAAAAAGAGAACTTTCATCTGAAACTCGACAGTCTATTCTTGTTCTTAGAAATGAAGGCTATTCCATGCGAGAAATTGCTAAGAAATTGAAGATTTCCTACACCGGTGTGTACTACTCCCTTCAGAGGACAGCACAAACAGGCTCTAACCAGAGTAGAAAAAGAAGTGGGAGGCCGCGTTGCACAACTGAGCAAGAAGATAAGTACATTAGAGTCTCTAGTTTGAGAAACAGACGCCTCACAGGTCCCCAACTGGCATCTTCATTAAATAGTACCTGTTAGAGCCTGTTTGTGCTGTCCTCTGAAGGGAGTAGTACACACCGGTGTAGGAAATCTTCAATTTCTTAGCAATTTCTCGCATGGAATAGCCTTCATTTCTAAGAACAAGAATAGACTGTCGAGTTTCAGATGAAAGTTCTCTTTTTCTGGCCATTTTGAGCGTTTAATTGACCCCACAAATGTGATGCTCCAGAAACTCAATCTGCTCAAAGAAGTGCCCATCCAACCAATCCAACTTGTTGGAGCTGCTTCTGGAAGCGTGGGGTGCAATTTCTCCAGATTACCTCAACAAATTAACAGCTAGAATGCCAAAGGTCTGCAATGCTGTAATTGCTGCAAATGGAGGATTCTTTGACGAAAGCAAAGTTTGATGTAAAAAAAATCTTATTTCAAATACAAATCATTATTTCTAACCTTGTCAATGTCTTGACTCTATTTTCTATTCATTTCACAACATATGGTGGTGAATAAGTGTGACTTTTCATGGAAAACACGAAATTGTTTGGGTGATCCCAAACTTTTGAACGGTAGTGTATATATATATATAACTTTGTCAAAAGAAACACTCAATGATAGGGAAAGTGCTCAACAAATGAGGAGCAAAATAATCCTTATGGCATGAAACAGGCTTGTACTGTCTCATAAAGAATGTACTTGACTCACTGGATTATATATATACAAATGTTTAATGAAGAAGAGCAGCCTGTACCTGCATCCATTTTTTGGATGCTGATGATTGTGTTGTATATAACAGGTGAAGCATGAACGGGCTCTGCAGGAGCAGGCCAGCACCTACCTTCAGCTTCTGTGTTCAACATGTGACCTGTCAGAGCCGCGGGTCAGAGAGACTGCAGCAGCCATCCAGCAGGTTAAACTACAGGTCAGGCAACCACCCAGGCTCCTACAGGCATTGATGTGAACCACATGGAGGTTTGATAACATATCCATGATGCCATTTCATGATGCAGTTTAATGCTCAGAATAAAGAAGAAGGCTGCATTCAGTCTTACAGGCAATGATAAGACAAACCAAAACTTGTATTTCTGAAATTGATTGACTTTCGCCATTCAGCAGCTTTGTTTGAAGCAAAATGTATTCCACAATTTTTCAAGGAAATATATCTTTTTTTAAAAGCATGTTTGTTTTATAGTTAATGTATGCTGACGTGATGTAAATTAGCCATTAGGGTCCAAGTCAGACAATTTACATCATCATATAAGAAATTAGACTTTTCCTCCACTGGACACAAACATCCTCCATCTAGTTTTACCCATGACATTTGTTTTTTGGTTTGTTTATGTCTGAATATCACCTCCTCTCTTTCCACGTGTAGATCGAGGAGCGTATGCTGCTCTGTGAGGAGGTGGCGGACAGTTGGAGAGACATTGAGGAGCAGAAGGCAGACCTGGAGGTGCAGCTGAGGGAGACGGAGCAGCAGCTCCAGAGCCTCGCCAGAAGACCTGCAGAACTTGAGCCCAAGATCGCACAGAACCAGCTGGACAAGGCACAGGTCTGTCTGTGTTCGTTATCGTTATGAGTTATTGTTTGGTTTGACACGATTAAGACATAATTTCTTAGTGGTCTATGGGCTGATTTTTTAAACAGGCATCTTGAAATTGATAATGAGTTATGAATGAGTTCTGTGTTTGGTATGAGTTAGAACAATCTTCTAAAGGTGCATCCAAGTGGAGATGTCGTGGATTTTGTGTGGGTATAAATATGAGTCTGATTGACTATGGGATAAGAGTTTAGTATGATTCTAGCTTGCTGTGTCACTGAACCAAATGAAATACCAAAATGCATTGCAACATACACCATGATACAACCAAGAGCTATGCCCCTAATGAAAATGAGCAGAAATGAATAATATTGGCGGGGGGGAGGGGCTATGGATCTGTCTCTGTTGGTCGTTTTATTGGTTCCTTCATTTGTTCGTTAGCGCATTTGTTTGTTTTTTGATTGGTTTTGCTACTTCATCACACTTTGTGTCCGCCACAATGTGGGGGTCTAACATAAAGTATCGGCAAATATAGAGGATAAAGCAATAAAACAAGTCAGTCTATCTTGGCCATTGTGTATCTTACATACATTACATTTGCAAAAGGTTTACAATTTTTAGACAAACTAATTGTGGCAGCTGATCAATACATCATTGTTGGGGGATTACCGTTGGCTTGTTCTTAGTTGTTATTTTTGCACAAAATCATCATTTTACTACATTCATAAGTAGGTATATTCATGTTTCACATTAGCACTGTGACAAGAATACCTCTACTACCAACCCACCTTCTCCTCACGAGTTGCAGTTTTCATGATCATTGATATTTGTCAATTATTAGTTAATTGTTTGCAAGCAGATGGCACGATAGCACAGCGGTTAGCACGGACACCTCACAGCAAGAAGGTCTTGGGTTCGAGCCCCGGGGTAGTCCAACCTTCAGGGTCGACCGGGGTCGTCCTCTGTGTGGAGTTTGCATGTTCTCCCCATGTCTGCGTGGGTTTCCTCTGGGTGCTCCGGTTTCCTCCCACAGTCCAAAGACATGTAGGTCAGGTGAATCGGCCATACTAAACTGGCCCTAGGTGTGAATGTGTGTGTGTGTGTGTGTATGTGTGTGTGTATGTGTGTGTGTGTGTGTGTGTGTGTGTGTGTGTGTGTGTGTGTGTGGGCCCTGTGATAGCCTTGCGGCCTGTCCAGGGTGTCTCCCCGCCTGCCGCCCAATGACTTCAGCATTTCCGTGACCATGAGAGCAGGATAAGTGGTTTGGATAATGGATGGATGGATAGATGTTTGCAAGCAGATATGCAAATCTATATCATCCATCTATATTGTCCTTTTCTTTAGGAGTTCCTTCAGCAGATTAGGGAGAGGCAGTCGGATGTTACCCACTTGAGCGAGGCCATGGTCGGGCTGACAGATGGCCAGGACTGCTCTGCCCTGGAGGAGATAGGGTGCCTGAAAAGGACATGGGCAGAGCTGGGCCAGAGGGCTGAGGAGCTGGAGACCCAGCGCGGGGAGGACATGCAGCGAAGCGGGGAGTACCAGGAGAGCGTGGCTGCTGTGGAGGAGCTCTTCCACCAAGTTTCTCGGGAGTGGGACTACCTCGCCAGGTATGGAGCTACTTTCAGCAATGTCACACTTCAGTTTTTCTTTCTTTTCAAAAGCTCAGAAGCTTTTTACATCGTGCCCCTTCTAATGTCTAACAAAGGATTGCCATTTTCCTGCTCTGCAGGACTTGAGTTTTTTTAATCCCACCCTTTATTTTGGATTACTGTGAGATTTTTATGGCACCAGAAGTGTATACCCAAGCACAGGCCTTCCACTCATTACATTAGCTTTGCAGGAAAACGGCTTCGTGCATATGTTAACCCTGAAGTTCCCTTTCCCTCAACCCATACCTGTGTGAATGCAGGGCTGACACAGAGAGCACCAGTGAGCACCTGGAAGCTCTGAAGAAGCTCTCCAGTGACCTGGAGGATCAAAGAGGGACAATGGAAGAGCTGAGAGACCAGAGACAAGCTGTTCTGCCCCGTCTCAGCCTGCTGGACAAGGAGCTTGCCAAGCAACAGGTCAGAAACATGTCTTGACAGTGATGCTATTGATGCTACCGTTAGGAAGAATTGAACATATTTCAAATACATTTAGCAGTGCTATGAAGATCTTGTTACTAAAGCTGCTATGAGGAGTTTTGTATATATATATTTTCTAAATTCGCGAACCCCTGTGGACAACAGTGGTAGTGTTTCGCAGAAGAACAACTTCATGTTACACAAGTATTGCATCTTGTTACGAAGAACTACATTGGTCCTCTGGTACCCTGTGCATGTGTTTTGGAGAAGAGTGAGAGATGGGGTGGTTTATTTTGTCAGGTTTTATGGGACCTCCAACATGGAGACAAGCATTTGTAATCGGTATATAACGATATTAAATCTTCTCAGAGAAAAACTTTTTGTAGCAGCTTTAGTATTAACAATATCAGGGATTTTATAGTTTAATCACTATTTCATGCTTCTTTTTTTTTAATAATGTTTGATTTTTTGCCAGGTGGGTCACCTGGAGCAGCGCTGGGCCCAGCTGGAGGGCCTGATCCGGCAGAAGATCCAGGACTCAGCTCAGACGCTTGAGGATCTGGCGCGGGTGGAAACACAGCTGAGGGATGCACGAGAGTGGGTGGAGGAGCAACGACCCGCACTCACCTCTGCCTTGAAAACCAGCCCTCCTCCGGATCTGGCTCAGAGCTTTCTGTTCGACCACCTGAGTGTGTGTGTCGAGCTGGAGGCAAGGCAGCAGCTGCTGGGCCAGGCGGTGAATGAAGCGCAGGCCGTGGCCTCCAGACTAGGGCTGAGTGAGAAGCGGCATCTTCTGGAGCTCGTTGAACAAGCCCAGACTGAAGTTGAGGCTCTAGGGGCCAGGGTGACCCAAAGGAGGAAGTACCTCAGTAAGGTATACACCTGGATCTCTACTGGTAACAATTTTGAGGGATTTAATTGCTTTGCAACAATGTATTTAAGTCCCTCAAAAATAATGTTATTTTCCAGCTGTAATAAGTTGCAAGGACGTATAATGTCATAGATGTGAAGCGCAACTGTTAAAGGTGACAGAGAAGGTCTTACTTGCATTCGTGTTGATGGACAATACCGAGTATTAGCGGCTAGGACAAAATAGCTGTGGGGATCAGAAAAATTATATTCTGCTAATTTTCTTACCAATGACAATTATAATGTTAATTAGCAAAAAGGAAACGCAAAATTCTTAACAAACAACAGCACAGATTTTGAGAGGCACTCGCTCACAAATATGTTTGAAGGGTAAACAACCCGCCACCGAATCTACGCAGTTGGTACAGCTAAATGTGAGACTAGATGTCAGTTTGTCAGAGCGTGAGTTTGAAGCCAAATTCATGAAGTGCTTCACATCTGAAAAATGAGCTGTGCATGCTTTGTCATTCCTCTCTAGGCCTTCACAGAGAGGACACAGTTCCTCCACGGCCTTGGGAGGGCCCTGTCCTGGGTCCAACAGCAGGAGAGGAAGGCTTTAGTTGATGATCACATCGCACTGCTGCCTGATGATCTGACCAAACAGGTTGCTGCATGTCGGGGGGTCCAGAGCAGCTTACGGGCATACCAAGGGGAGCTGGCATCTCTATGGGCACAAGGACGAGAGCTGGAGAGAGATGCTTCTGATAAGGAGAGAGCGGAGACCCTAGCCCGGCTGGAGGAGCTCCAGACGCTTTTTGAGATGGCCCTCCAGAGGACAACCAAGCGTCTGACCGACTTGGACAAATCCTTGACCTCCAGGAAGTATTTCCAGGTTGACCTGGACAAGACTTGCCTTTGGCTAAGAAGGGCAGATGCCATAACTTTCCCCGAAATCAATCTAACCAACATTGATGACAACTCAGAATTACAAACACAACTGTTTAGCTTCCAGAATGTTCTAGAGCAGGCATCCGAGTACGAGAACCTCCTCCTTATCGTCCAAAGAATAGGCCAAGAGATCCTCCCTACTCTGAATGAGATCGACCACTGCTATCTAGATGAGAGGCTTAACGCCCTGCCTCAGCAGTACAACAGCATCCTAGCTCTAGCCAAAGAAAAGAGAGACAGAGTCCAGCAAATAATCCTGGAGGGGAAAGAGTTCAGCACTTTCTTTGATATCACTCGTAATGCACTGGAGGAACTTCAGGAGCAGTATGACAATCTGGAGAAGCAGACTATCAGCGTCAGTGAAGAGGACGTTTTTCGGCTTAATAATGAGTACAGGAATCTGGACGGGAGTTTATCCCATCTTAGCCCTGCTGTGAAAGAGCTAAAAGGGAAAAATGAAGGTTTTCTCAGCAGGGGCCAACAATGTCGAGCTGAGGAGACGCAGCAGCTGGTCAACCGCCACAACAGCCTAAAAAGAACCACTGATCAGAAAATGAAGCACTTAGAAGATTGCTTAAAAATGGTGGTTGAACACAAGGCACTGTCAATCAAGTTGGAATCTGAGTTAGAGACTATGAAAGCGAAGCTAGCCAGATTCAAGACAGAGACAAACCTGGATGTCATGGATAAACTAACAAGTCTTTATTTACTAGTTGAAAATCTGGCGGCTGTAAGCACTCAGGTAGAAGAATGTATACGGCAAACCGAAGGCCTTGGTCTGAACTTTGACCCCTCTGCTATGCAGGAAATAACCTCATGGCAAAAAGCACTGGCGTTTTTACAGGTGGAAGTAAAAATCTGCATCACAGAATGTGAAAAGTATATCAAAGAGGATGGCGATTTCAAGAGAGAGACTGAGAAAATGCTGGAGAGGTTGAGGAGTATGAAAGGCAGATTGGAGGAGCCTTTGAGCCTTTCAGAGGTCAAAGTGCAGAAGGTAAAAGAGGAAGTGAGGAGGCTGAGAACTGTCGAGAAGGAGTTGCAATGTAGATTGGGGATAGTGGATGAGTGGGTTAGTAGAGAGAGGGAGAGATTTAGCAGCCTAAAGGAAACTGTCCCAGCCCACTTAGAGGAACGAGCACAGCAGTTGGCAAAGCTGGGAGCTGAAGTGAAACAGACACTTGGCACTAAACAGGTAAATGTACACGTTTAACTATGTTTATAATGCATATATAATCATTTCAGTTGTTCCAAAGGTATTCTTTGTGAAGTACTACACCATGACATTGCAAGTAGTTAATACACTCTATGTAAATTGACTTGTAAAAAATTAGAAAGCTATGGATTTTTAGGGGAAAATCTCATTTTACTCTTCAACTTTTTATCTATCTGATCCATCATTCATGACTTGAACCAGCTCAGTAATTTTTCCACCTCCTTTTTCCCCATGGTATCAATATTAATAGACTTAGGGGAGCCAAATATTTTACACACCATTCCAGAGACACCATAAAGTTTCAGTAGGCTCCTAAGTGATGCCTAATTTATTAGCTTTGTGGTGATTTTAAGTGGATTTTTTTTTACCCTGCCTCTCTGGGTTCATCTCCAGTGGGTCGATGTGAATTAAATTTTAAGTAAAGATAAAGTGGGATTGCTTATCTCAGTGTTCTCCTGGGAGGATTTCTTTGACCTTTGACATTTGGACGAGAGAACATGTACAGACACCCACCATTTATCAGTGATGTAAAAGTAAAATTCAGTGTTTTTTATTTAATTTATAGACAATCTTTTTTTTTATAAATTTATTTCTGATTTTTCCCTTTTTCTCCCAATTTAGTGGCCAATCGATCCCTATTTTAATTCAAACACCCACCCTCGCACTGTATGCGTTCGCCAACTGCATCTCTCCGGCCGGCAGTCTCGAAGGAGACCGCCTCGCCACTTTCGTGACAAGGCGACTCCAAGCCGAACCACTGTTTTTCCGACACACACAGAGACGCATTCACGTGACGAACACAAGCCGACTCCGCCCCCCTCCCGAAGACAGCGTTGCCAATGATCGCTGCTTCGTCGAGTCCGGCCATAGTCGGATCTGACGAGACCGGGGCGCGAACCCCAGTCCCCAGTGGGCAACTGCATCGACACAGAGCCGATGCTTAGACCGCTACACCACCGCGGACTCAATTTATAGACAATCTTGATAATATCGTTCATGCAATTATTATATATTTGCAAATAGGACCAGATATTTACCTATAAGGTTTAGGTTTATAATCTAAGATCATGTTTTATTCTTAAAACAGAGGTATAGCATTTGTAAGAGAAATCAATGAAACAAAAAGTAAAATCTATTTAATCCTTATCTGTGTCTTGCAGATGGCAGTGGATCAAGTCCTCTCCCTTGTCCAGAGGTGCCACTTATCTAAGCAGTTTCTCCAGAAATGGCTGGATTTGGCTGAGGCTTTCCTCCAGAGGGCCAAGCTGGGAGTGGAGCTGGAGGATCAGATGGAGAACCTCAGGGAGCTAGAGGAGATGTTGGCACAGGAACAAGCCATCGTGGCTGAGTTAGAGGAGCTGGAAACCTTGAAACCTCTGCTTGAGCCTTTTGTACAACCAAGAGTGATGAAAGGACTAAGAGGAAAAGTTGAGGCAATACAGCTGAGAAAAACAGCTGTCCAACAGCAACTGGATGCTTGTGGAGAGGTTCTACAGAGGTGTGTCTTCAGACATCTAGTGTGTGTGTGTGTGTGTGTGTGTGTGTGTGTGTGTGTGTGTGTGTGTGTGTGTGTGTGTGTGTGTGTGTGTGTGTGTGTGTGTGTGCATTTGTGCATGTGTGTTTGTGTGACAGGGAGAGAGCTTGTGTTTAGGGCAGATAGCGTGCAAATGTATTATGATGTATAAAAGTCGCACAAAAGTTAATATTAATGGTCACTCAATTGCACATTTCATAATTCTGTTAGCTGTGATGGTCTCTGGCGCTCCTTCCAACATGAGAGAGAGACACTGATTGGACAGATGAATGAAGAAGAAAGCAAGATGACCATGTTCTCCTCAGCCAAAGCAGCTAACATCCGGGAGGCAGAGGATAAATGTCAGAGATACAGGGTACAGAACTGTCTGTCACACACAGTGCCCAGATATATATACATATAAACTGCATATGTGCAAGGTAGAGCTACCTCATTGATGATTTTGCCATTCTCTCTTGAAACATGTAAGCATTACAAAAATATGAATTTTTAACATGATTTCAGTCTGTTGGCAGCAGACAAAGCCTTCTTCAAATATCAAGAAGAGTTGGTTTGGATGTGATTTCATGAATATCTACCCCGCAAGCACATTTCCTCCTGCTCAGTTCTTTATCAACATCTATTACCACCTTTCACTTTTCCAAAATGAAAGACATTTGACATTAAAATTGTCTTCCTTCGTTTTTCTATTGTTTTTTGGTCCTCTTCCTGTACTTTTACTCTCACCTCTCTTGCTATACAGTCCCTGGTGCTTAGGATCGAGGCTCTGGAGCAGCCCTTAACCATTCTGAGAGAGAAAGCAGCAGAGTTGGAGCAGCTCATCTCTGAGTCCAGCAAAGCGGTCACAAGCCACTGTGTGTCATCGCTATGGCAACGCTGGACCAGACTCCGCAGTGCGGCCGATGCCCAGGAGAGGGCACTGGAGGATACCGCCAGAGACTGGAGGGGCTTCACAGAAAAGGCAAGAAAAGAGTGACAGAGGATTTCTTACTGCAGATGTTATTCACACTGTGTACGACCATACATCTTCCATGCATGCATGAGTGTGTTTGGGTTAAGCACACATGTCTGACTGCAGGCTCCTGTATGGCATCTACTAATAACCACCGGAGCGCATGCTAAGACTGAATTAATTCTAGTCTACTCTGATCATGTGGAATTGTTAGGGTGTCCTTGCTACTGTCGATTTAGGTCAAACTCAGCAGCAAAGTGTGTGTAGTTTAATGTAATTCTAGTCCCCAGGCCAGTGTTGCATTGCAAACCGTTTTCCTGTTGTCTGACCCATTTGAAGCCTGAAACACATCAGTTTCCCAACCCGCCAGAACTCCCAGAAAGCACTTGCCCTGGAAGTGGAAATGAGGTCAAATCTCAAACTGTAGGAGTTGCTCACTTCCTTTTATGTGGCACATTCCTGTTGTCCACCAGTTCTCTATGGCCCCATTGTTAAAATGGACATGATGTCACTATTTACAATCGCCTCCTGTTTCGGCCGTTGTGTGTGACTCAGTAGAGATAAGATTTACAAACGTTTACAGTGAAATACGTCCGGTAATACAGCTACATGTCATAAAGAAACATTATTTGGTCTTTGGATTTATACATGTTTGTTATACGTCAATACCATAATGATGTACTTTCTCTTGTCCATCAAATAGAAAATATTGCAGATTTATTTTGGTAGGACCTCAATAACACACTTGTACTATTCCTCTTAAGTGATCTACTGTTTTTTTTCTGACATTATCAATCACATATACAGTTGATTGAGAGGTTTTATTGTATATTTCTTCTAATGAGACCCACGAAAAAGAATCTCCCTACTTTTAAGGACATTTAACATCTCATGTAAATACAAATTGTATTATTTTTTTCTACTGCATAATGTATTCTGTGAACCTCGACACAATGTCACCACAGTCTTCCTTTTTCCTCAGATGGTGAAGGTGCGTTCTGTGTCAGTAGACCTCCACGGCCGCGTCCCAGACAGTACGGTGGAGAAGGCGGCCACTAGAGCGGCGCTGCAGAGCCTGCTGGAGTACCACGACTCCTTCAACCAGGAGGTGGAGAGAGAGCAGTCTGTCCTGGCCCTGCTCACACAACACACTGTTAGCCTCCGAGAAGAGGAGGAGACGGGGAGAAAGACAGAGAGTGGATGGGTAGAAAAGTCAAACCTGCAGGAGATCAGGCGCATGCAGGAACGATATGAGAGGTGAGTTGAGAAAAGGAGGGAGGGACTGAAACTGAGAGATGGGAAAAACACGCGTGAAACTTCTGGAAATCTTTATCAAACAAATGCTGTTATATAACTGCAAGTCTGATGGATACTAGTTCATCCCTCAGGGTTTAACTTTCTGTTGGTTATTTGTTTAAATGATTTCATCCTAAAATACTCCACATTCATTTTTTTAAGAGCAGAAGGCTATTTTCTGTGAATGGTGGATGACTTCGTTTGCAAAGAAATTCTTCATTTAATCCCCCCCCACTTCTGCCTTTCTAGTCTTGTGCTGCAGGTGCGTGCTAGCAGGGCTCAGGTGCAACAGGAGCTAAGGGAGAGGGAAGAGGTGGAGAAGGAGCTGGGCCTGGTGAAAGGCTGGATCCAAGACACTCGCGGTTTGCTGCTGAGTCCCACCGCAGACCTGGATTCATTGCTGCAAGAGCTAGAGGTGAGCTATTATACGCACACACATTCACATAAATACACAAACACATTCTCACACACCTATGATCTGGCTTTACGTTTGCTTGTTGCTGAGTTGACAAATATCCTAGGGCTTAAAAATAGATATTTTTTTTTATAGGTTCATTCTGATCTGAACTGGTAGTCTATTCATGCCCCCCCTTCCACCCCCACCCCACAACGTTACCTTCCTGAACAAGTAGATAAAAATAAACTACTGGTGGCATCCGGGTAGTGTAGCAGTCTAGCCCGTTTCCTACCAACACTGGGATCACCGGTTTGAATCCCCGTGTTACCTCCGGCTTGGTCGGGCATCCCCACAAACACAATTGGCCGTATCTGTGGGTAGCAAGCCGGATGTGGGTATGTGTCCTGGTCACTGCACCAGCGCCTCCTCTAGTCGGTCGGGGCGACTGCTTGGGGGAGAGGGGGAACTGGGGGGGAATAGCGTGATCCTCCCACATGCTACGTCCCCCTGGCGAAACTCCTCACTGTCAGGTGAAAAGAAGCGGCTGGCGACGCCACATGTATCAGAGGAGACATATGGTAGTCTGCAGCCCTCCCCAGATTGGCAGAGGGGGTGGAGCAGCGACTGGGACAGCTCAGAAGAGTGGGGTAATTGGTCAGATTCAATTGGGGAGAAAATGGGGTAAAAAATAAAAAACAACAAAAAAAAAATTCTTTTTTTTTTTTTCTTCAATTGGTTCATTCTGATCTGAGGTGGTAGTGTATTCATGCCCCCCCCCATGTTACCTTCCTAAACAAGTAGATAGAAATAAACTACTAGTTAATACTGTTCTTTTTAACATACATTTAAAATAAAAATAAAAAAAGGAATCATTAAAAAATAAAACATGAAATGCAGAGAGTAATTATAAATAAATCGTCAGATCACATGACTAATCAGTAATACTGGTGTGTGTTTTAAAGACCGCCCATGGTGAAGTTATCAGCAGGCGTCAGAGTGTGGAGCGCATGACTGAGCTCCAGCAGTCCAAGTACCAGGACCTCCCAGCCGGCCTGCCCTCCGAGCTTAGCATGCAGTTAGCCGAGGTGGCTCTCGCCCTGGGCTCCGCTGAGGACCAGGTAACACCTCCTGGCTACCGTCAGTGTTATTGTGGGGGGTTTTTTTGTTGCTGAAAAGTGTCTTAAGTTTGTTAGTCACATGGCTGTTTAGTCACTAGATTATACCCAGTGCATGAGAATGAGTCTCCAAAGGACACGATGGCACAAGGTAAAATAACTGTTTCCTGAGGAGGCTTTATAGATGTATTTTTTTTAAGTACTTAAGGGGAAATTGAAACGGAATGCTTTCTATCAGCGTCACTATAACGTTAAAATATTTAATTAATATTGTGTCATTATTTGACTGTGCAGTTATTTCGTCCGCCATCTGTCTTAGGTCCAGGCGAGAGAGAGGGAGGTGCAGCAGACCAGGGATGTGAAAGAGGACTTTAGCACCAGACTCCAGGAGATTGAGGGGAAGCTGAGGACCATCTCTCTGAAACTTGGAGACAAGGCCTCCGACCTGGAGCAGGCCAGAGAGGAGACCAAAGTAATCAGCCAGACAGATTGATAAATTAATAAGCAATTGGCCCTCATTAAACCACCCTTAAACCCCCCATTTATTTTCCAGATGTTGAGGTTAATGAGTGTGTGTGTGTGTGTGTGTGTGTGTGTGTGTGTGTGTGTGTGTGTGTGTGTGTGTGTGTGTGTGTGATGGCATGAGATTGATATCTGCCTTCAAGAGTGACCCACTTTTTTTTTCAGAGGTATTCCAAATGGGATTTTGATCCCTTTCCTCCGCTTTCCTCCCTCCTCTCAAACTCTTCTTCAGCTTCCTTACCTTCCTGACATGCTTTCTTCTCAAGAATCCTCTACCAATTAAGTTGTGCATTTGGTACCCCCCCCCCAAAAACCCCCCCCAAAAAATCATCTAGTCACCTGGGGTGTATGGTTAGCTGATATTTACTCTATCATCTCTCCTTTTGCTTTCATTCCTCTTCTTCCTTGACCCTTTTCCACTTCCTTCCACCGCTCTGCCCCACCCCCCCTTTTTTTCTCATCTCACCCCATCACTTCCTTCTCTCCTCTTCAATTTTCTCTCTTCTTCTATTCCCCCTCCTTTCCCTCAGTGTCTTTGTGAGGAGTGTGAGGGCTGTGGTCGCTCGCTGGCTGAGTTAGGTGCGGCAGTGCAGGAGTTTGTGGAGCAGAACCCCTTGTTGTGTAAGCAGCTGGGCGATGCCCTGGCCAAACTGGCTGAGGTGCAGCGCAACACCACCCAGCAGGCCCAGGACAAAGCCAACAGACTGAAGAAGGTAAGACAGCTGCTCAGTCAGTCCACCACGTCCGTCCCATATGTACGTCTGCCCTACTCCAGCACATTGAGATCACTCGTGTCTGCTCTCAATAACAGATGTTGCCCTCACATTAACCCTCACAATAACCCCTCACATTATCACTTAATGTACTGCAATGGGAATTTGAATATAAAGGCTGAAATACTCAGCAAAACTCAGCTTACCTTCTCAGTTTTGATAGATACCTATTTTGATTTAATCACAAAGCTCTAGTGCATCCAGTTAGCATAGCGGGCTATTCCGTTGCTTACCAACACGGGGATCGGTGGTTTGAATCTCCGTGTTACCTCCAGCTTGGTCAGGCGTCCCTACAGACACAACTGGCCATATCTGCGGGTGGGTACGTGTCCTGGTTGCTGCACTAGTGACTCCTCCTGTCAGTCGGGGCGCCTGTTCAGGGGGGAGGGGGAACAGGGAGGAAAAGCGTGATCCTCCCACACGCTACGCCCCCCCCCCCGGTGAAACTCCTCACTGTCAGGTGAAAAGAAGCAACTGGTGCCTCCACATGTATCGGAGGAGGCATGTGGTAGTCTGCAGCCCTCCCCGGATCGGCAGAGGGGGTGGAGCAATGACCGGGATGGTTCAGAAGAGTGGGGTAATTGGCCGGATACAGTTGGGGAGAAAAGGGGGGGGCCCACAAACCCCCCTCCCCACACAAAATTCTAGATTGTAATGTTTATTTTACTGCATTTCTATCAGTTTTTAGCCAATATAATCAATAAATGACAGTCTTGCAAGGAATAATACACAAAAGTGTTATTTGCATATTCATCCTATCATCTTCATGTCTTCGGTTTGTGTTGAGCAGGCAGAGAGGCAGTTGGAGGAATATAAGGGGATGAGGTCGTTCATTCTGGGCTGGACTGAAAAGGCAGAGGCCCTGGTCTCTGGCAGTATCATCTGGAGCTCTGCCTCCCAGTTGCAGGAGCAAATCAGAACACATCAGGTAGGGGTCCTCATTGGTCTCTAATGCAGGACATGAGCAGGTATGCAAACGTTAGCCTCATAGGATAAATGCCTAAGTCATTTTTTATGATTTTTGGATAATAAGAAAAAACGCATTTTCATATCCACTGAGTACATTTACACTAGGCCTACAGTAAATCAAAGAAATATTAATTATCTTACCAGATAAGGAAAGAGAGAAAGCCGAGCACCAGGAGCCTTTCTTGTATGCAACTTTTTTCTTTATTTTTTTCAATGTAAAAATGCTCAAGTCACACGAGTGACTTAGGCAGATTGTCATTTTTGAATGTAAAAAGTGTTCTGATTGGCTTAGGACATAGGCACTAATCCAGGGTGATGCAGCAGCTTGAGGAGAACACATGTAGGCAGAAATCTCAATTTGGCCAAAAAAGGCCTAAGGCATTTATCCTATGAGGCTAACGCAAAACATCTCGGCGCGTGGTTTAGACTGGCTGCTCTGCGATTTAAATAAAGATTTAGTGGCCTGTGTGTTTCTTAGAACTCTACCATTCTTTTGCTTTTAACAGTTACAGGATCTTGGTAGCAAAATTGACCTTGAAGGTGTGCTATCCATCGATAACATCTAGACCAGTCTGCTGTTGTGCCGTGGCCCTAAATGAGCAGCAGCACACATGAGACAAAAATACACACAGTATAAAGTATAGAGACCTAAAAGTGCTTAGATGTTTCCATTTGCCTGCTTACCATCTGAAGTCTGGCTTCTCTTGCGTATTTTACGGTTTGTGTGCATCCTTGGGGTGTTGATGGATGTTCCTGAATGTTTACAAAGGGTGGGATGTGTTCAGGTTTTAGATGAGGACATGCGTATTGTTTGAGCCAGAAAAAAAATGCCCTCCATCCATTCGTTATCTGTACCGTTTTTGCAGGTTCGGCTCTGGCAAAAATGATCAGCTGAATATAAGCCATAATTGCAAATCAAATGGGCATGTGCATATCTTATATTGTTTGTCTTAAAACTTATTTCTACTTGAGCTATATTGGTCTTAGAATTTCTTAAATGTAGTCTAATAAATCTGCAGACATCCCATAAAGTGACAGCTAATCATACTTTTTGGAAACCCTATATTATCTCTAATGGCATGCGACCAACATTGACCGGTTTTAATTAGTGTAATTGCCTGATACAATGGCTCCCCTTGGCTTGTAATTTATGTTCCCATGGCAACAGGCCCTGCTGCGGGAGTGTCGGGGTCTCCATGGCGACTTGGAGGCCATGGGGGAGAGGGAGATGCAGCTCGCTGAGGTGCTGCAGACGAAGGGGTGGAGTCAGCAGGTGAAACACCTCAGCAGGCGCACCGAGGAGCTGCAGCAGAGTGCTAAGACCCGCCTCCAGAGTCTGCAAGATGCAGCCAAGGTAAAACAAACCTGCTCCCTGCTCATATTCAGACCAGCACGGTGCGCAGATATGCAGCATGAGATTTCTTAAACAACCACGTGGGCATGAAAATTGGCCCTCATGCAAACAAACATCTGTGACATTTCCCAATGCAACCAACAACGCTGAAGCAGCTGTTTAAAGTGGTGAAATCATACCAGCCTTATGAACACTCACATACTTCTGTGAATTACATTAAATATGGGTAGTGACCATTGCTTCATAGTGGTTACATATGTAATTTAACACCACAGTGCCCCCTTATGGTCACTCACTCGCACTATATTGTGAGGTGTTGATGGATTGTTGCTGGATAGTCAGCATCCACCTTTCATATGAATGACCTGAAGCAGACCGGAACCGAGACAGACCTGAACCGAGACAGATTGTCCCTAAAATTGATGCAGTCGTTGATGGGAGTTTTTGATTTTGATAGTGTAATATCATTGAGCTAACCTTCCATTCACACCAAGGTCAAATAGTGTTTGCAAATAAATAACTTTGTTCTTATCTGAGATACTCTCTATTTAGGAAAAAAATCCAAAATTATATTTACGGTAGTGAAACATTTAAGCAAATTTAGGCAAAACATAAATATACTTGAGTGCTTTTTTTGCAAAATAGCTTTTTAAACAGTGTTTTACATTTTGGATGTAAATATGAAATTATCTTTTTTAAAATGCTCACCAAGCAGTTTTAAAACAACGCCCTACAATAATGTATTTTGACTTCATGATGCAGGACTGTTTTTAATCCTTCATATGTGTGTATAGCTGTGAGGGCAATTCATATGCGATGTTTGCTTACTTTTAATCTTTCACCATGACCTTGCACTGCTTAGATGGATGCTTGAAGTCCATGTGTAGTAGAACAAAGGTAGTCTTATAAAGTGTCTTCTCCAGGTGCACAAATAAGGGCCTATTGTTAATTATTGGCTGTATGGGAGACTCACTGAGTGTAGCAAGTGTGTGCATACTAAATGGAAAAATGGCCTTGGTGGATGAGAGCTGGAAGACATGAGATAAGGAGGGGAAGAACAGACAACTGTCCTATAAGAGAGACTGTACTGTATTGATCGGTGTGCATTCAGGCACCTGGGCTTGGATGTGTCTGTTCATGAACATATATTAAAATCGTGTGACAATACTGTAAGAGATTTTTGTCTCGTTCCTCATTTCTGTCAGCGTGGAATTCAATAATTGCCACGACAATAGCCCATGTGTAAATTTTCTCTGTTGAACGTACTCCTCCTCCTACTTTGCAGTGACATGTTACGTTATCTATCTCTGCAGGATATGCTGCATTTGGAGGCAGAGGTGAAGAGCCTCCATGCCTCTCTTGACCAGGTGCAGGTCACACTCGCCTCCCCTGACCTTAACAGACTCAGCCTCAGGGAACAACTCACACACAGACAGGTAGACACACACACACACACACATACACAGATATGAGTGTGTGTATGCGCATATTGTATATTCTTTATACAACTTTTTCATTTGGAATCAGATGTCATAGTTCAAATTGTAGGACATTTAACATACAAACACACACACGTCAATCCATACACACTTATGTTTCTATAAACATGTCATCATACATATACAACAGCTACAGCTCACATCGTATTATGTTAAGGGTAAATATACGCAATGTTGCTAGTATATTTTTCAACCTCTAACTCAGACCTTCACCTCCATCTGTCCCTCTGTAAGCGTCTGTTGGGGGAGATGGAGGGCTTCAAGCAGCAGGTGGGAGCAGTACAGCAGTGTCAGAGTGCCCTGCGGCTACCAGAAGAGGTAGTGGCCAATCTGCCGATCTGCCGTACAGCCCAGACCCTGCAGCAAGAAGCCAGCCAACTTCAGCACACCACCATCCAGCAGTGCAACATCTTGCAGGTAGGGGGCAGTGCTCACACTGGTTAAAATTAATGGGCTTTACCCACAGTCACAGCTCAAGTATTTTCAGACGTATTTTGGGTACACAGCAAATGCTTTATGAAGAGAAAAAACTCTTAAGAATGCAGAGAGAGAGAGACTTTGAAAGAACTGTGCAGGAACAGAATGCATGTAATGTCAAACCTGGTACCAGACAGATATTTGCATCATTTACATGACAGTCTTGTAAAACATGCAACATGCATTTGCCCTGTTATGTATATATGATGGGTCTGACCAACAACAACTGGTGTAATTCAATAGTCGACAGTTGCTATACATTGGCAGCTATGCCACGTAGAGTCATTTATTGAATTGTACCAAATGTATCGTTCTATTTATACTTGCTTGTACTTATGGCGCACATGAAACATTCACCCCTATTATTCTGAATTCTGCAATAGAGGCCTAGGGCACTCTATTCGTCTAGTAAACAGGCCTTATCAGGAATGTTTAGCGTTTGTTTTTCCCCAGTCCCAACAGTAGTGTCCTCTTATCCATTGATAAGTGGGCTGATTCTGTTGTTAAGCTCATTTTAGTGAAGATTAGTCTTTAGGGGAGAGGAAAGAAATGACCCACAGAGGACAAACAGATCTTTAAAGCATCTTAGCTATCTTAACTATGCATGATTCAGTTAGGTATTAAACAATGAATGAGTTTATTTGTGCAAAATATCCAAAAGTTTAGCTTGTAAGGTCATATTTGGGTAAGCCTGTAAATATCAGTCATGTTTATTGGCCATGTAGGTTTGCACATACACGGAATTTGACTCCGGTTTTGTGACTCTCTCAGTGTACTTAACATAGAATAACAACACAACAACACAACAATCATCAGATACATACACAAGGATTGACTTATACAGGCAAAATAAGAGGTGATAAAATGCAATGGTGCAGAGAATATATCAGAGATGCTGAAATAGATGTTAGCAGGTTACTTACATACATGCCTGAGGTAGATGGACATGACAGAACGTACCAGTACACGTACAGTGTATACAAAATGGTTTGATTTATTTGACAGTGTTAAGCGTTCATTTGAATGACAGCCCATGGAAAGAAAGTTTTTACATCTGGTTGTTTTGGGGTACAGTGCTCTATAGCGCCTACCAGAGGGGAGGAGTTGGAACAGGGTGTGATGGGTCTGCAGTGATGTTGCCAGCCCGTTTCCTGAGTCTGGAGGTGTATAAGTCCTGAATGGAGGGCAGGATGGCATCAGTGATTTTCTCTGCAGACTTAACTGTCTGTTGTAGTCTGTCCCTGTCCTGTTTGGTGGCCGATCCAAACCAGACAGTGATGGATGTGCAGAGGACAGACTGGATTATTGCAGAGTAGAACTGAATAAGCAGTTCCTGAGGCAGGTTGAATTTCTTGAGCTGGCAGAAAAAGTACATCCTGTGCTGGGCCTTTTTGATAATTGTGTCTATGTTGGGTACCCACCTTAGGTCCTGGGAGACTGTGGAACCCAGAAATCTATAGGTTTTCACCATAGACACCATGCTGTTGAGTATGGTGAGGGGATGCAGTGTTGGGTGCCAGGGGACTCCTCCTGAAGTCCACTAACATCTCCACTGTTTTGAGCGTGTTCAGCTCCAGGTTGTTATGGCTGCACAAGAGGGCCAGCTGATCAACCTCCCATCTATATGCAGACTTGCCACCATCCCGGATAAGGCCAATGATGGTTGTGTCCTCCGCAAACTTCAAGAGTTTAACAGACGGGTCAGCTGAGGTGCAGTCATTTGTGTAGAGGGAGAAGAGTAGAGAGGAGAGCACACATCCCTGGGGGGGCGCCAGTGCTGATTGTCCGGTGGCTGGATATGATTTTCCCCAGCCTCACCAGCTGCCTCCTGTCTGTCAGGAAGTTGTT
>NC_079225.1:18505340-18507487 GCF_029633865.1 Lampris incognitus | reverse complement strand
CAGAACTATAGTCTGATGTTGGTATTAGTAATGAGTTCTCTTTTTTTTTAAATTATGATTGAATCCATGATATACCCTGGTTCGAAAAGTTGAATTTGGACCAAATGCTTTCTTGAGAGCTAAGAAAACCACACCTACTACAGTCCCTCCTCTAGGTCGTTCTTAACCCTTCTTAAAGCGTCTGACGTCTGAGAGGAACCTACTCCGAGCAGGTATCAGGAACAGATGTCTCCTCCTGTTTGTGTCTCCATTTGTGGAGCGCGATGTGTGTGGTGCAAATGTTGTGTGTGGATGTGAGTACAAATAACATGGGACAGCCTGCTGACACATTGTCGGGTATAGGAGGAGAATGTGAAGACCACACACACACACACACACACACACACACACACACACACACACACACACACACACACACACACACACACACACACACACACACAAGTATTTGGATATTTTTCCTTGGGGGCACCCTCCGCAACCTCAGAATAAAACCTCACCGAGTGAGCAACACAACCAAAATGTGGTCTAATTGGCATACATGCCCTCGCAACTTAACACTGAGCATATCATGCAAAGCCTCCAGTAAAGAGCAGACCCAAACTAAGATTTGCTTTTATGTAGGGAGAATATTAAAATGGCTCATTTGTCCTGGTGCAATTTCAAGATGAAGACCTGACTCACAGCATTTAGGTTTATGCACAAGCGTGCACACGTGCACATGCCGCCTCTCTCACGCACTGTCATTCACTTCTTCACATTGTGCTGCATCACACAGAGCAAGGCCTCAATGCAGTGGCATATCGTACCGCAGCACACCGAATTCATTCTGAATGTAAAATGGAAGTATTTGTGAATTGATGGAGGTGTGTGGTATTCTTTGACTGCTCTCTCTGTGTTTCTGAAACCAAGCTTCACTGGGGCAGATTTCCATTCAACTCTGCTGACGTTTCAATTAAACACGGAGTGTAAAATCCCGCCTCGAATCCTTCAGCTCCGTCCTTTGATTAGTATCCCCAAAAAAATTACTAGGAATTAAAAACCTTGGGATTACACCTTAGTTTTTGTTCTGCGGCTCTGAATGTTAATTATACATCTACAGCGCCTTTTGTCGTCATCCCCTCCAGAGGCTGTTCCCTTAATACCAAACTCGGGAGCCTATCAGAGTGATGACGTGGACTAAACCCCACCTACCCATCCGCCTGCCCCGCCCGCCCGCTTGCTCTCTCGCAATTAGCAGCATTCACCCCCCCCACCCCCGTAATGCCCCTTGAATGCTGTTATTACCAAACGCAATTTGCATAAGCTGCTTTTCCACTTCCAAGGCTCATTTCTGCCCCTGTCTGACAAATGCAAGTTTGTTACTGGTCCTCATTTTGAATTTCTTGGGTCTTGAATTTCTTGGGTCTACCCCCCCTCCACTCCAAAATGGACACTGAGCCGGGACGTGGGGACGTCTGCCTCCCAAATCGTAGCTCAGCACAAGTCATTAGCAGCGCACGCCTGTGTCTTCTGGGGCTGCACCAAGGTGCGGTGAAAGCTGGGAATCTGTATTGAGCGTGTCACACTTGATTGTCCTCTTCCCATTCCACTTTCTGTAACAAGGGGACTCAGACTGAGGTGTGAGTTGGAATTAATAAAACGTTTCGGGGGCCAGAGAGAGAGCACGAGAGAGAGAGAGCGCGCGAGAGAGAGGGAAAGAGAGAGAGCGCGCGAGAGAGAAGTGACACCATGGCACATTTACTTTTCCCCGTCATCCGCCAGGCTTTTATCTCTTCTCCATCTCAGGGAGGGGAAAGTGGGGGTAGAGGAATTCTCTTCACTTGGTTTTATGATTAAATTGGCAAATGGCAAGGCACGAGCAGAGACAACCTTATCTCAGGCAACAGCATTAGCAGCAATAACAATCGGATGAACAGCTGCTCTCTAGTCGGAGAGGCAGAAACTAGACCCACATATTGTCTGTTTTTTGTTAGCTTCTCGGATTTGATGCAATTCCCTCGAAAGCCGACCTGAATCGTATGTTACTGAACGTCGCCAGATTAATTACATTGTTTCTAGACGGAGAATAAAAGCAGGATGCGATCATTTATTTGCACAATATAATCCGAAAATGATCCGTGAGGCTTGGAGGGCATGAGTTTTAT
>NC_079225.1:18387840-18500340 GCF_029633865.1 Lampris incognitus | reverse complement strand
GCATTTGGGCAGGTAGCGTTCTCCTGGCATCTGCCAAACCCAGATTGATTCTTTAGACTGCCAGATAGTGAAGTGTGATTCATCACTCCAGAGAACGTGATTCCTCTGCTCCCAAATCCAAGGGCGATGTGCTTTACACCACTTCAGCTGACACTTGGCATTGCACATGGTTATCTTAGGTTTGTGTGCGGCTACTCAGCCATGTAAACCCATTTCATGAAGCTTCCGACGAACAGGTCTTGTGCTGACATTGCTTCCAGAGGTAGTTTGGAAGTGGGTAGTGAGTGTTGCAACTGAGGACAGACAATTTTTACCCTCTCTAAGCTTCAGCACTTGGCGGCCCTGTTCTGTGAGCTTGTGTGTCCTACCTCTTCACTGCTGAGCTGTTGTTACTCTGGGATGTTTCCACTTCACAGTAACAGACTTACTGTTGACTGGGGCAGATGGAGCAAGGTAGAAATTTGACCAATTGACTTGTTGGAAATTTGGCATCCTTTGACAATGCCACGTTGAAAGTCACTGAGCTCTCCAGTACAACCTATTCTACTGCCAATGTTTATCTATGGAGATTGGATGGCAGTGTGCTTGATTCAAAGCACATGTTAGCAATGGGTGTGGCTGAAATAGCCACTGTTAGCTGCAGTAAGTGGGGTGTCCACTTACTTTTGGCAATTTTTTTAATTTTTATTTGATATACTTTACTGATCCCCATAGGGAAATTATGCTCTGCATTTAACCCATCCTAGCTGTGTCGCTAGGAGCAGTGGGCAGCTGCCGTGCAGCACCCAGGGACCAACTCCAGTTCGTCTTGCCATGCCTCAGTCAAGGGCACAGACAGGAGTATTAACCCTATCATGCATGTCTTTTTGATGGCGGTATATACATGTAGTCTATATCTGCATTGACTTAACACATCTGTAATTTGGTATTTTCGCTCTGATATTTTCGTGAGCATTTGTGAATGGTTATTAAGCCTGCAGAAGTGGTGGTATGCACACTGGAGAGAAGAGGAATACAAGTCAGTGGGAGCAAGATGGAATACATGTGTGAATGAGAGGGAGGACAGCAGAATGGTGAGGATGCAATGCAAGGAGTAGAGTTAATAAAGGCATAGGAGTTTAAATAGTTGGGGTCAACTGTTCAAAGTAACGGGGAGTGTGGAAGAGAGGTGAAGAAGAGAGTGCAGGCAGGGTGGAGTGGGTGGAGAAGAGTGTCAGGAGTGATTTGCGACAGAAGGGTACCAGCAAGAGTTAAAGGGAAGGTTTACAAGATGGTTGTGAGACCAGCTATGTTATATGGTTTGGAGACAGTGGCACTGACAAAAAGACAGGAGGCATAGCTGGAGTTGGAGGAGGCAGAGTTGAAGATGCTAAGATTTTTATTGGGAGTGAAGAAGAAGGACAGGCTTAGGAACGATTATATTAGAGGGACAGCTCAAGTTGGACGGTTTGGAGACAAAACAAAAGAGGCAGGATTGAGATGGCTTGGACATGTGTGGAGGAGAGATGCTGGGTATATTGGGAGAAGGATGCTGAATATGGAGCTGCCAGGGAAGAGGAAAAGAGGAAGGCCAAAGAGGATATTTATGGATGTGGTGAGGGAAGACATGCAGGTGGCTGGTGTGACAGAGGAAGATGCAGAGGGCAGGAAGAGATGGAAATGGATGGTCTGCTGTGGTGACCCCTAACGGGAGCAGCTAAAAGTAGTAGTAGTATTAGTAGTAGTGGTAGTATTAGTAGTAGTGGTAGTAGTAGTTGTAGTAGTAGTAGTAGATTTGTGAAGTTATCTTCAAGCCAAAACATTTTGACCGGATTCAAGTCTCAGCTTTAGTAGGGCCACTTAAAGACACATTCTCACTCTGGGACCAGTCAAGTATTTATTTGTTTGTCCCCCCAGCAGACATCGTCCTGCGGGAACAAATGCCACCCAGATGGAAGGACTTGGGCACTGTGAAGGAGGTTCCCCTTAAGAAATCACCCGTGTTTGGCTCACTTTGTAAGGATGGTGTTTGATTGGTAATGGACTGTGCCCAGTTTAACCCAGACACAGTGCTTCGCATTAGAGCTGGAGAGATTTACTGTCATTTCATCAGATCAAGCTAACTTTCATCTCATGCCTGTCTTTCTTGTGCACTTCATGCAAACTCCAGACTTGCTGACATGTGACTTTCTCCAGACGTGGCTTCCTCTCTTCTATAAGATCTCCCCTCCAGGCAAGGGTCTGTGCAGCTCTATCAGGGCAGTCTGAGCAGTCTCTTTCTTGCGTAGCTGCTAAGCTCGGACAACCAGCTCTAGGATTTTTTTTTTAATTATAGGATGTGAAGCACCTCATGAACCTTTCTTTCCTAATTAACTACAAACTGACATTTAGTCCCACATCTAGTCGTACCATCTGCATAAATTTGGGGCTGGGTGAGGTTGCAACCTCTCCGAAAATGCTTGTGAGTGAGTGCATCGAAAAATACATGCTATTTTAAGAGGTTAAAAATTTTGCTCTGTTTTTTTTTTCAATTGAAATTATAATACTCTTAGGTAAGAGAATTGCATAAATATACTTTTTCTGCACCCCTACCACTTTTCCCTCTGAGCCTCTCCCTCTTACCCACTTGGTATTGCCCATGTGGTTTCATTTGTGACAGGATTTCACAGAAGCGCCATCAACAGAGCTAGAGAAGTAGGACGTAAAGTAAGTTCTTCTTCATGTGTGCTTTAGATGGATAGATAGATGTACTTTATTAATCCCCGTTGGGAAATTCATCCTCTGCATTTAACCCATCTCAACACACACACCGGAAGCAGTGGGCAGCTGCCATGCGGCGCTGGGGACCAACGCCAGTACTTCTTTCCATTGCCTTGCTCAGGGGCACAGACAGGAGTAGTAACCCTAACATGCATGTCATTTTGATGGTGGGAGGAAACCCATGCAGACATGGGGAGAACAAGCAAACTCCACACAGAAAGGACCTGGGATGGCCTGGGGTTCGAACCCAGGACCTTCATGGTGTGAGGCAACAGTGCTAACCACTGGGCCACCATGCCGCCCTTTAACCTTACCGAACTCAGCTCGTGGTCCACTCATATTAAGACTCACCGAAACCATTATTTCAAACTCCTTGTCTACCAAGTTCTATGCCATTGATTTTCCTCCCTTTCCCTTCCATTTTTCTGCCCATACGTTTTGCAAGACTAATGAGAAATGTTGAATTGCTAATCTTCTTAAAAAGAGCTTTTTGCGGCACACCTTCACCGGGTCATGTAGTGATAGGTGTTTGAACACTGAGAATGAGAGAGTGTGAATCGCCGGTGGTATATTATATCTTATTTACTCTTCATCATCTGGAGAAATGTAATGAGGTGTCTGCACTTGTGCCACAGCCGGGTGGGATCCTCAGAGAGGAGAACAGGATAAAATGCATGCCATTTTACCTCATCACAAAAGTTCGAGGTGCAAAACAGCAAACAGTGTTTATCTCCGCAATGCCTCATGCATTATTCATGCAGCATGATGAGTAGCGACTGTGTGTGTGTGTGTGTGTGTGTGTGTGTGTGTGTGTGTGTGGGTGTGTGTGGGTGTGTGTGTGTGTGTGACTCGCTCGCTCTCGCTCTCTATTTCTTTCTCTCGTATCACAAATGCAATGTGTTCACCCTAATTCTGTTGGGGCAAATATGGAAAGTCTTGTATTGTTTTTGATGGAATAAATCAAATGCAGTTACCTGGTAAAAGTGTTGATTATGCACACAGGAACTTGGTGCAACCATTAACGCACATACACCAGGGTACTTTTGGGGTTTGTGTGTGTCTCCCCCTCCATTTCTCCCTTGCTCACACAGACAGTCACTCTCTCTGTCACACACACACACACACACACACACACACACACACACACACACACACACACACACACACATGCTTACAACACGGACACACACAAAATGAGAGACTGTACGACTGAACAAAAACTGCATTCACTTGATGGAGGAAATGTGACCGGGCCCCATTTTCATGTGTCCTTGCCCTTAACTCGATTAGGTGAGCTAGAGACATGAGTCAGTGGAATGACCCTTTCCAAACACGTTACAAAAACACAGCACCGATAAATACTGTCAGACACATCTACCTAAAGGTTCAGATCTACGTTGTCGTGTGTTCTGAACTGTTTTACAGCCGGCCCGCTGATGGTCAACCAGGTCACTGTTTAATAACTCTCCGTGTGTCTCCCTTTCCCTGTTTGAATTCACTTTTAATTTGTACCTTACACTGTGCCTATGGCCTGGCATTATGCAGCCATGGAAGGAGTTTGCATGGCTCCGAGCGATCTTTGCTCATTCACGTCTGTTTGTTTCAGTAAAGTCTGAAGGCTTTGATGGTCGTCAATACACGTCTGCTTATCATCACATTTTCTTTACTCCTTTTTTTCCAAACGGGGGAGATGGAAAGTGGACAAAAGAGTTGGAGAGCCTGGCTTTTGCACACACACACACATACACACACACACACACACACACACACACACACACCCTACATGTCACACAGAACTTCCTATCTGTGTGAGGTAATTGGGTCCGTGTGTTGAGTCAGTCCCTAATTGGTGGGTAGCTGTCAATAGCACAGGTATTTCGAGGCAGCAGCCCGGAGCCCGCATTAGAGGTAGAGAGAGAGACGGATAGAGGAAAGCAGAGTCGGAGCCCACACTGGCTCAGACGCAGCGGAGCAGAAAAAAAAAAGAAAAAAAGAGCAGCTCTGTTTATCTGTTAATTTGTTTTTCAGAGCCTGTGCCCCCCTCCACCGGTATTTTCCATTTCTCTTAAAGCCCACCGGATAACTGGATGTCCAAATGAACTCGGTCCGGTGGCAGCTCTTGCACAACGGGCCCAGCTAAAGGGGGGGGGGGTGTAAAGCCCACGATATATACCCAAACTGGGCTTTTGCTATTTCCATTCTTTTAAATTGGTTTGGTTTTCACAGTGAACCCAGGCCACCCGCGAGTGTAGTTGAGCTGATTTAATAGTGAATGAGTGAAGTAGTCATAGTCTGCTGCCTTGCAGAGGGCTGGAGCGGTCCTTTGGAGCAGAAACGGATCAATTACGTGAACATAGCATATGACCTATGGCACATAAACTGATCCACTTTGCATAAAGATATTTCCCCATTTTTGCAGAGGCATAGTCTCAGTCAAGGCCTCAGATGTGGTCTGGGTTTGGCATTTAGGTTTTATCAGATCAAATATAACCCCCCTTCCCCCCTTAAAAACAAAACACAAAACAGGATTAATCCCTCAGGTTTCTGACTGCAGTGTAACGTCATGTCTTGCTGCATTTTAGCTAGTCTGCTTAAAAGGTTTTGTCTTTTTTACCTGTTGTTGCTAACTAATGTTCCAAATATACATGTGTACATTTTTTTAGGGGGGGAGGGGATTTTCCCCTTTGGGGATTTCCCCCTTTTTCTTCCCAATTGTATCCAGCCAATTACCCCACTCTTCCGAGCTGTCACAGTTGCTGCTCCACCCCCTCTGCCGATCCGGGGAGGGCTGCAGACTACCACATGTCTCCTCCGATACATGTGGAGTCACCAGCCACTTCTTTTCACCTGACAGTGAGGAGTTTCACCAGGGGGACGTGGCGCGTGGGAGGCTCACGCCATTCCCCCCAGCCCCGCCCCCAACAGGCGCTCCGACCGACCAGAGGGAGGCGCTAGTGCAGCAACCCACACCCGGTTGTGTCAGACCTCGCTACCTGAAAGACTTAGTGCTAAGCATATGAGTGTGGGGCACTTGCAAAGACTGAGAATAGTGTAAGGTTTGGTTGGGGGGGGAAGGAAAAAGAAAAGAAAGTGGAATGTATATGCAGTTTATTTGAACACAATATTTTGTTAAGTGTATCTGTATTTATAACTCAAGTCACATGGTAGTTCTGAAAATGAGGATTTTATTTGTTGTGATATTGAAATTCATATCTGTAATGACGTTAAGCATATACGTTTTTTGTTTGTTTGAAGATAATAATGATCGCTGAGAATAAGTGATATGTTAAGAGTAAGGGACTGGAATAACGATGGTATTGTTGTTCATAGTTTGTTGTTCCGGGGACCAAGTTGAGTGTGACACACTACAAGAGTAAACTGGCCAGAGCGGAATGTAACGTGCAGCCTGTTTATGTGAATAAAGACATAAGCAAGCAAGTCCCAAGAGCTTTAGCCATCCATTCTGTATCTTTTTAAGAAGAACAGAACAGAAAGAAACAGTGTCTGTGGGGACGCCCGACCTAGCCGGAGGTAACATGGGGATTCGAACCGGCGATCCTCGTGTTGCAATGGAAGAGACCGCCATGCCACCTGGACGCCCACGTGTGTACATTCTAAGTTAGCATAGCTATCGCCACAACCTCCTCGACCTATCCAGCCAAGACACGGGACACTATGTTCATGCCGTTAGCTTGACATTGCCTGTTTAATGTCTTAAATATGGCTTTAAGGGAAATTGTGTGTCGATGATGCAACAGTTTCATGTCCATCATATGTGTAAATTACCTTGCCTGCAGTATAGTGTTCAGGAGACGACTGAAGCATTTCCTCATTTTCCCCGGGCAATGCACTGCATCTGCAAGAGTAAAATAAGCCAATCCTCTCCATTCATTCTGGGCCGTCCTTCAGCCTCTTTCTGCTCCGCCACTCCCTCAATGTCCTCTTGTCTTTTTCGTTCCTTTTTCTCCCTTCATTTGGCGCCGTTGCCCTCACTAGGTTGGATTGTGCTGTGTAGCCGTGCACAGTGTATCTTGTATTGTGTAGAGGTTCATAAAGTATTGCACTATAGGGTGCAGTATTGTGTAGTTTCTTATCGTGTGGTGTCTTGTTAGTGCGCATCATATTTAGTGTATTGTACGAGGTTTGGGTGTGTGGTTGTGTTGTGCAGTATCTCACGGTTTCTATTGTATGGTGGGATGTCTTACCTCTTCTGTTGTGTTCCCTTCTATGCAAGGCTCTTAACTGTCCCTCTGGGATGAATAGAACATTTTTAGTTTTTGACTCTCTCTCTCTCTCTCTCTCTCTCTCTCTCTCTCTCTCTCTCTCTCTCTCTCTCTCTCTCTCTCTCTCTCTCTCTCTCTCTCTCTCACATGGGCGGTACGGTGGTGCAATGGTTAGCGCAGTCATCTCACAGCAAGAAGGTGGGTTCGAGCCCCGGGGTTGTCCAACCTTGGGGGTCGTCCTCTGTGTGGAGTTTTCATGTTCTCCCCGTGTCTGCGTGGGTTTCCTCTGGGTGCTCCGGTTTCCTCCCACAGTCCAAAGACATGTATGTCAGGTGAACTGGCCATACTAAATTGTCCCTAGGTGTGAATGTTTGTGTGTGTGTCGGTCCTGTGATGGCCCGGCGGCCTGTCCAGGGTGTCTCCCTGCTTGCTGCCAAATGACTGCTGGGATAGGCTCCAGGATCCCCACGACCCTGAACAGGATAAGCGGTTTGGATAATGGAAGGATGGACTCTCTCTCTCTTAATAGGTCTCTGTCTCTTTTGTTTTTCCGACAGCGATGGGTGGGCAGACCGGGATGAGGTTGTGGAGAGTTACGAGCAGGAAGCGGAGGGAGGCATCACCATGAAGCTGCAGTCAGCGATGGTCAAGTCCTTTGATGACTACTTCCTGAAGCTGCGCCTCGACACCAACACCAGGAACCCTTGGTTCCCCGAGTTCTGGCAGTACCGCTTCCAGTGCCGGCTGCCGGGCCACCCGCAGGAGAACAAGAACTACAAGAAAGTGTGCTCTGGTGAGTGACAGCGAGGAAACATGACACGCGACCTGGCTGAATCCCAGTTGAATTACTGTGGAACAGAAGGGCTCTTTTAAATTTCTATTATTTTTGCCCTTTCTGTACCAACAAATCTGAAAAAGAAAGCAACATAAAAGAAAGAAAGCCTAATTTCTCATGTAGTACTTTTAGACATCGCCCTGCCATCTATTTCTGACAGTTATTAGGGCAATGGGTTATGTAAGTGATGGTACATATTGCTAATGATAACAAAAAAACTGTATGTTTTCTCCCCTTTCCTTCCTGAATATTCTCTCTGCCTTCCTGCTAAAGGTGATCACGGTAAACCCACTTAACTCAACAGTGTTTTCAACAAAATTCACCACAAATCTCACCACAAATCATGAAAAGACACCAGATTAACTTTATATTAAATATGCATTAGCCTGTTTTCTATCAAATGATAAATGTGAATTAGTAGCTCAACAGTTTTTTATGTATGCATATGATGACTTTTGCATTTTTCCTCTGACAACAAATTAAAAAAAAAAACAATTTCATCATTGTTAGGCTTAAGATAGGTAGCAATCACAGAACAGTCATGCAGTAGTTGGTTTTACTCCAGTCTTTGTTATTTTTTTCCAATCACGTGTGTATACTTCTTTTATTCCAAAGATCTTCAAGGTGGTAAGTGCACAGTCCTGTCCAAAAGATTAGTTATTTTTTTAATTATCATTTTTATTTCTTGGTTTAACACCTGCACCCGCACCGTGTTAGCATCTCACTCCTTTGAGACGAGAAGGCTTTGGCTGATGCTTTCCATGGTCAGAGGGCCGGCTCTCGTGTTCTCCTGGGCCCTGCTCTCGTGAAACCAGGAGATAGCTTGAAATCGTCAGTCCCGGGTAGCACAGCATCAGTCAAACTCTGCTTTAGAGCACTGAGCTTGTTTTCCTCTTTTTGCTTTAGGGGAGGGATGGGTGGTGGGGTACAAAAAAAATGTAACACACAGAGGAATGACTCACCAGCACACTACTCGCACAAACCCCGAAAGCAAATGTAGTCCAACATTGTATTGTTTCCAGATTGCTCACACCCTCTGCTGCCTCTATGCATGTTGTTGTCAAGGTCTTCAAACACACTGTCCTGGGAAGTAACTAGAGATCAGGATGTATTTCATTTTGAAAACACGGGCACAGTGTCGATGGGATACAGGTATTGAGATGAATACAATGCAACATTTTTTTATTTCCCATTTGATGTTTCCCTCTCCCGTGACACACGGATGACATTGTTACACCCGGGTTGTTGATGGTCTGCACGGCGGTGCTTTTAGACGGCTGATTTCTGAGTGCTTTTCGATTTTTTTGCACAGCTTGGCGTCCACACAGTTTTAGCAATTTCTCTTAAGTTTTCCTCAACATCTGTTTTAGATTAAGCCTCTGGATGGCATGTTGTTATTTTCCTTCAGTATGCCGGGCATATTTTGCTGCAAAAGGGAGACGTAGGCATCTCCCTCATCTGGTTCTAATGTCAGTTATCTGTTGCTGAAAATGCCAGTTCACCCTTTAGTCATGTCCTGCCCTTCTCCCATGCTTTGTGGTTACTGTTGTTAAGTTAGACAAATAGTACCCTCAAAGTTCATTTCCTTTGAATCCCTATTGAAAAAACCTGATGATTTGATTGTCTTTTATTTTCATCTAATTCTTTAATTTCTTTAAAAAAACATTGACTCTGTAATAAGAAACATCTCAGGTACAGTAATAATAACTTTATTTATATAGCACTTTTCTAAAACAATGTTACAGAGTGCTTTACAAAGAAATAAAGCCAAGAATAAGTTCAAATAAGAGTGAAAATAAAAACAGTATTAAATAAATAAATAAAAACAAAAATCAAACATTTGTAAAAGCTTTCACGAAAAGAAAAGTTTTAAGACGAGATTTAAAAGAAGCTAGAGACTTGTTTGTCTTAGTTCGACAGAAAGAGAGGTCCATACTGTGGGGGCTCTGACAGCAAAGGCCCCATCACTCTTTGTAACAAACCGAGACCTGGGAATAACCAGCAGGGCTCCATCTGCAGATCTTAATGGCCGAGAGGGCGTATACCAGGCCAATAAATCAGAAATGTAAATAGGCGCAAGACTGTTTAAGGCCTTTAAAGTGAGCAATAACATTTTAAAATCAATACAAAATAGAACAGGGAGCCAGTGTAGGGAGGCAAGCACAGGAGTGATATGGTCATGCCTCTTTGTCCCGGTAATGAGCCGAGCAGCGGCGTTTTGTACCAACTGCAGACGGTGGAGGGAGCCCTTGCTGATACCAGAATAAAGTACATTACAATAGTCAAGCTGAGAATAGATAAAAACATGTACAACTTTTTGCAGATCGGCAATTGATAAAAATGAGCAAAATTTGGAAATTAGCTTGAGCTGGGGGAAGCATGACTGAACAACATGTTTGATTTGATGATCAAAATCGAGGTTAGCATCGAGTATTACCCCAAGATTCCTAGCAGCCTGCTTAAAACTACCTGACAGACCACCAAGATTAGTACCAAAAGGGCTGATGGAATTTGGGGGACCGAACGGAATGACCCCAGACTTTTCATCATTAAATTCAAGAAAAATTTCAGACATCCAGGATTTAATGTCAAAGAGGCAAGTTGTGAGGTTTGCTAGGGTGCTAGGATCTGTGGGTTTTAGTGGCGTGTATAACTGAGTGTCGTCAGCATAAAAATAATAAAACACATTGTGACTTTGAATAACCAGTACAGTGACTGAGCATTATATACATTTTCAGAAAACTGGTGATAAACCAGAGATCTACTACTACTGCTATTTTCAGCTGCTCCTGTTAGGGTCCTGTTAGGGATCGCCACAGCAGATCATCCATTTCTATCTCTTCCTGCCCTCTGCATCTTCCTCTGTCACACCAGCCACCCTGTATGTCCTCTCTCACCACATCCATAAACCTCCTCTTTGGCCTTCCTCTTCTCCTCTTCCCTGGCAGCTCCATATTCAGCATCCTTCTCCCAATATACCCAGCATCTCTCCTCCACACATGTGCAAGCCATCTCAATCTTGCCTCTCTTGCTTTGTCTCCAAACTGTCCAACCTGAGCTGTCCCTCTAATATACTCGTTCCTAATCCTGTCCTTCTTCATCACTCCCAAATAAGCCATAAATAAACTAGAAAAATGCTTTTCCACAGAAAAAGCGTGTGAATGCTGAGCTGCTGAAAGAAATTGCGAAAGCATTGCTGAAAATGGATAAATAGGAAAAGTCAGAAAGTCACTAGCCTACCTGAAATACCTGGAAACTGACATGTGAAATGGCTGAATAATTTAAAAGTTTTAAAGGTATAAAAAACTGAAAGATTTGCCATAAGGTGCTAAATACATAAATAGTTTGATTGTTGAATGGTTTCTGTAGTTTAAAGTATGAAAAAGTCGAAGTGGTGCAAAGATTTCAAAGTGCTCCCAGTCCCATTACAAACACACACAACAAGGCTGTAACAAAACTTGCAAGCATTTGCAGCAATGGTTTATTATGGAAAAGGTTTGAATAGTCTGAAATATGTGACCCCCGCTGGTAAAAGAGTCCCCAAGTAGGCCTAGGTCATTGAACTGCAAAACCTGACCTGGACATTGTTCTTCTAAAAGAAGAAAAAATTGCTACAGTACATCAGAAGAAATGGTCTTTATTTGTCACATGACACCAATGTCCCCTTCAAACATGGTCCCACATATATCTCATGTTAAATAGCCTACTATTTTCACTGCAGATTTACAAAACAAAACAACATATTAAATCACTTTGTACGAGGTAAAAAGTTTAAATTTGTGAAATTAAAAAAGTATAATCATAGGGAAATGAATTTCCAAAATAGAGCTATAGATGAATATTGTAAATTGACAAGTTCTGGAAATCATTCTGGACAGAGGGAAGGATGTTCTCATTACGCTAGAAAAATTGTGACTGTAGCCTACCTACAAATTGATATGTGATGTCACAATAGGACGGAACATTCTAACAGGCAAAGTGTATGGCAGAATTGATAAACTTTAGAGCTGAATTGTTAAAAAACTATAAGATATTTTTAAAATCTTATTAGGATTCTGAAAGAGCTGAATGTCCTGAACTGTTTAAGCTTTAAATGGGGGTTCTAGCTCAAAAATGAAGGAGGAGATACAGTTCAAAGGTGATGAGGGTTTCAACCTTTCCCCATAGACTTCCATTGTTTTGAAAAAGTAGAAAAAGCTTAATATGTCTAAAAGTATAAAAGATTTCAAAAAAACCGAAACGTGAGCCTTAATGGGCTTAAAGAGATGAACATTTTGGTACCTGAATGGTTTCAGTGGCTAAAAGTATGGAGGAGTAAAAGAGGTGGAAATGTTGCAAAAGTCCCCGATTGACTCCCATTCAAAAAATGGCTGAAAAAAGTTGAATATTTCAAAAAGTTCAAAAGGTATGAAAAATCTTAAAGGGGAGCAACAATGTCCTTAATGAGTTGAACATTTTGATAGTTGAATGGTTTCAGTAGCTAAAAGTATGAGGAAGCTACAAAGTGTCAAAAAATGGGTGGAAGAAAAATAAATAGATAAAGAACTGCAAAGCAACAGTGTGAATGCCCAGCATTCACACTAATAAACCATAAACCATAGATATTTAGTCTGATTTCTGTCAGGGCTGCCACCTGGGTTGCTAACACTAACTGTACAGACTTACCTCTCTGTGACCACTTTTGGAGCCAGGGCTCTCTTCTAAATCGTGGCAACAGTGCCCTCAGTTGTGTTATAAACATGATAAAACATTAATAGCTGAATCTATAGACACAAAATGTATAGTCAGAGTGAAGGACATTAGCGGTGCTCGCTATGCTCACTAGTCCTGTGCTTGGTGGGTCAGTGGACCAATCTAAAAGGCAAACAAAGGGTCAGTTGCGTCAAACATTTGCAGCAGAATATTTCTCACACCTTTATTTGCATGTTGCAACTGCAGGAAGGTGTGAAATACAAAGCTTCTATTTTCTTCACCAAACAGGTAATGAGAGTCTGCATGAGAACTACGTCCAGGACAGTAAGATGGGGTTTGTCATCAACGCCATCTACGCCATGGCCCATGGCCTCCATGACATGCACACCGAGCTTTGCCCTGGACAGACAGGGCTGTGCAAAGCCATGGACCCTATCGATGGCAGCAAGCTGCTGGACTACCTGCTCAAGACCTCCTTCAGAGGAGTCTCCGGGGAGGAGGTTTATTTTGATGAAAATGGAGATACACCGGGCAGGTAAGCAAATCGGGACAGTTATTAGGGCTGAAATGAAGGCAGTGGCAGGATAACGGGAATGGGGTTCCGTTATTGTTGCATCCTCAATGAATCTCTCATCACGCGTGCACGCACACAAACGCACACACGCACACGCGCACACACACACACACACACAAACACACACACACACACACACACACACACACACACACACACACACACACACACAGGTACATCAGTTGAGAGCACACAGGGCTGTAATGAGGTTGGTCCAGAACACATATTCAGAGAATTGTCTGCTGCACCTGTCATTTTTATTTCTCTTCAGTCCAACAGACAAGCAGGTGACAGTCAGAGAACACAACTCTCTCGTTTCTCCGTCAGCTAAAGGTCAGGTGTAGTAACATGCAACTGTGCACCACGGCATGCCCGGTTGGATGGCCTTCCTTTCCAAAGGAAGGCCATATGTCATATAATAGGGTCATTAACTGCTTAAGAGTCTTTGGGGTACAAAAAGAGAGAGAAAAAGAGCTTTGCCACACTGTTGAATCATTATCATTAAATTGCCTGTCACTCTCCCCTCATTTCCTCTCTCACTATCTCCCTGTTTCACCCTCTCACCTGCTGTCTGATTTCTACCTTTTTCCTTGTTCACTCTGACCACTCTCTCTACCCGACATCAATTCTTTCGCTTTCCAATTACGTTATTTTCTACCCCCCACCCCATCCACCTCTCTCGTTGCTCTCCTCAGGTATGACATCATGAATCTACAGAATGTGGGTGGCAGTCACTATGACTACATACTCGTGGGCTCCTGGCATGAGGGCATCCTGAGCATGGATGACAGCAAGCTGTGGTTGAACAGCAGCGACATGGTCCGCTCTGTCTGCAGTGAGCCCTGCTCCAAAGGACAGATCAAGGTATTGTATATGTCAGGGGGTAAATCTGGCACCGGTCATTTGTGGATGTGTTGAAGAGCATATCTTAACATCACATTTCTACAGAGGGCTATGGTCTGGTATAGTCAGGGTAGATATGAACAAGTGTCGTTTGGGTTTATTTCAAAAGTGAGGTGATGAGCAGCAATTTGTGTTAATTCACAACAGTTCAAAAAGAATTTTTTTTGGGGGGTTCCCCCCCCCTTTTTGTATCTGGCCAATCACCCCATTCCGAGCCTTCCCGGTCGCCGCTCCACCCCCTCTGCCGATCCGGGGAGGGCTGCAGACTACCACATGCCTCCTTCGATACATGTGGAGTCACCAGCCGCTTCTTTTCACCTGACAGTGAGGAGTTTTGCCAGGGGGACGTAGCACGTGGGAGGATCACGCTATTCCCCCCAGTTCCCCCTCCCCCTGAACAGGCGCCCCGACCGACCAGAGGAGGCACTAGTGCAGTGACCAGGACACGTACCCACATCTGGCTTCCCACCCGCAGACATGGCCGATTGTGTCTGTAGGGATCCCCGACCAAGCCGGAGGCAACACGGGGATTTGAACCGGGATCTTTGGGTTGGCAGGCAACGGAATAGACCACTACGCTACCTGGACACCCTTAACACTTCAAAATTGAACAAAATTTTCATATTCTTTGCTGTGCTTTCATTCTAAAAAAAAAAACTTTCATCAGAGCACACGTCATGCTTAATCTCTCTGAATTGGTTTCTCTGCCTTTAAACTTACCTGGGTGATGAGATGAAGACACCTCACAGGAAATAATTAACACCAGTATTGAGGTAAACCTGAAAAAAATGCCCCAATTTGCTTCTCTTTAGCCCTATTGTTTTCAGCCTGGCTATACAGTAAATTGCCCTGAGGGAAGATGCATCTTTTCTCCCGCCTGCTCCAGCATCTCCCTCCGTTTACTTTGTTTCCTGCCCCACTTATCACCCTGTTTTACATATCACAGAGCTGATAACAGTTTCTCTGCGAGCAGAATGTAAATAAGGCTGGCCTTGTTTTTTGATACAGTATGTCTGGGGCTCAAAGAAAGACAAAAAGAGGCAAAAAAAAAATTGTACCATGCTGGTAGTTCTTAAACAGCACAGGACAAGGCCTTGTCTTTGGGGTCGCTTCATGCCATCTAAGTTTTGAGGAGGGGGATCTATTGCTCGTACTGGTTTTGGACTTGTGTCATGAATGGGAGGCTTGTGATCCCCCCCTTGTTGATGTGCTGTGGCCTCTCTGTGTGCAGGTGATAAGGAAGGGTGAGGTGAGCTGTTGCTGGATATGCACCACCTGCAAGGACAACGAGTACGTCCAGGACGAGTTCACCTGTAAGGCCTGTGAACTGGGATGGTGGCCCGACGAAGAGCTGGAAGGTAAGGGAAACAGCCATTTGTTCTTAACCAGCTGCGATCCCCAAATCCCCTTCTACTGTACCTCCCACAAGAGGTCTGCGCTGGCCTATTTTTCAAGACCGCATTGTCTGCCATACTCAGCTGCTCCTGCGAGCCATTGTACCAAGACTGCCCACCAGCTAGCAAACTGGATTTAGCAGGCCTATTCCTTGCCTATCACAATCTACCATTTAGCCCAATTTTTGAGTCCTAATTAAAAACCCCTACAAAAGATTTCTGTAATAGCTGCTTGAGTGTGGCAAAGACATCAGTCATGATGAGATTAATTAAACTGACCACTCAAGCTATTTTGTGCTCTTACACCATTGTTTACACATCTAGAAGAAGGCAATGTGGCACAGCAATGTGTTGGCACCTGGCTCCTCCATTTTATCAAACAGTCATGGTGTGCTGTGGCACACAAACAGTGACATCATCTTATGGAGCCTCCACCATGACTGTGCATTTCAACATGCCCACCTATGTTCAACTTGAACCTTAAAAAAAAAGGTGCTGCCAACATCTGTTGCAGGTCTCACAGGACCTGCAAACCAGCACACCCTGTGCAGACCTATTTCTCCTATGCTGGACATTTCAGTTTGATGCTTTTCACGTTCTTGATCAGAGCCTACTATTTGGTTGACCCCTGCAGCGTTGCTTTAAGCTCTTATTTCCTATAAAACCCGATACCAGTGTTCTCTTAAAACCCCATTAACCCTTGTGAGCAACCTCATCTTGTTTCATAGTGCCAAGCAAAGCCACTCCATGCCCAAGTCTTTTTTTCTCTGCACTCAGACATCGTCACAGCAACCTGTTGTAATCTCTTGATCTCCTCTCTCACGGCCTCCAGACCTCCATAACACTCACTCAAAAGTAATGGCATCTAATTACGTTGGTTCCAATTGTCAATGCATGAGCTTCTGTTGACCTCATGACCTTCGTTCTTTCCTCTTTCAATGTCACCCTAGTGTCTCTCATTTAGTTGACACCCCCCATACCAGTCAAAAGTCCCTCCCCGCTTTCCTTTTTCCCACTCTGTGCCTAGCCCTCTTTGCTGCTGTTTCCTTTTGCTGTGACCCACTGCTTGTTTTTGACAGCTCTGAGTTCCTGGGTGAAAAATCCTATTACTGTCATGAGAGGCTCTGAGAGAAATTCCCCCTTCATTCTCATTACATTTTCCTTCATAGAGAATACTAATAGCGTATCCACAGCCAGTTTCCTCAAGAGAAACTGGTATATCTGTTACAGACATTGGTTCAGACTAAGCCAACAATGATCTTGTTGTCCATGGCAATGACGTCATATTGTTGGCGTGGAGGTCTATTGTGTGTGTGTGTGTGTGTGTGTGTGTGTGTGTGTGTGTGTGTGTGTGTGTGTGTGTGTGTGTGTGTGTGTGTGTGCTCAGAGGAAGTATACATTAGAGGAGCATCTTTGTGTTTGAATTATTTAGAGATCTGGCAGTATGGGCTATGGAATATTGGAATAAGAGATTTGTAGGTATGTGGGAGAAAGAATAAAGATAAGTGCACATCATCTTTTCCCTCCTTGTCGATTTGAGCCACGTGAGTCTGATGCCTTGATAACCTTGGCTGGGCGGTCAAAAGAGAATGGTTCTCGGTAAAGCTTTACCTTTGAGACTTTCAACAAATCACATTTTGAGACTGTTTCTGCGGTGCAATTACTGTTTCACACCATGTTGTGCCCACACAGTTTGTTCTGGAGAGGATAAATATGCAGATTTCCAACTGAGACAAGTAGGTTATTTAGCAATTTGAGATTAGGAAGTGGTTGGGATTTGATTTGGAGAGTTAGGCATGCGATCCAGAAGTAGGTTTGCTCATGCACAGACCTGATGGCAGTAGCTGTTATGCTAATGGGAGCAGTGCATAATATATGGGTTTCTTAAGCCGAGTCTGAGGATGTCAATTTTTCCCCATTAAGCTCCAGCAAGTTCAAATGTGGGCTGGATGACAAATATGCTACCGATGCAACATGATGGGCAGACACAGATATGAATGTACAAGTGGTACATGCACACAGACAGAGGCATGCACACATATTCACAATCACATGAACACAAGTGTGCATGTGCACACATACACTTGTACAACATGAAGATGAGAGCACAAACTGACAGAACTGGAGCTTTGGGATGTGTATGATGATGTGTGTAAATTAGCTCCTGAGATGTTTAAAGGCCATCTTTGAGGGACTCTAATCTCAGCTATTTACCTCTTGACTTACCAAGTGTCTTCCAAGTCTATGGAAAAATGTACGACTCGCTGTCCTGTCTACCCTCTCTGTTTATCCACACACTGACCTCTGCGCTGTTTCTCCCTTGTGTTCTTAACATTTGCGAGATGAACACACTGAATGTAAAATAACCTGTCATCTTCTCCTTTACCCTTTCCAGGCTGCCAGCCTCTGCCGCTGAAGTATCTGGACTGGGCGGATGTGGAATCCATCGTTGCAGTGGTGTTCTCCTGTGTAGGGATCCTGATCACCTCTTTTGTCACCTTTATCTTCATCCAGTACCGCGACACGCCTGTGGTGAAGTCTTCCAGCCGAGAACTGTGTTACATAATCCTAGCAGGCATCTTCTTGGGCTACATATGTCCCTTTACCCTCATAGCACGCCCCACTGTGGCATCCTGCTACCTGCAGCGCCTCCTGGTGGGCCTGTCCTCTGCCATGTGCTACTCTGCCCTGGTAACCAAAACTAATCGCATCGCCCGCATTCTGGCAGGCAGCAAAAAGAAGATCTGCACCAAAAAGCCTCGGTTCATGAGTGCCTGGGCCCAGGTGATCATCGCCTTTATGCTGATCAGCGTTCAGCTTACCCTGGAGATCACCCTCATTATCCTGGAGCCCCCTGAGCCCATCAAGTCTTACCCAAGCATCCGTGAGGTGTACCTCATCTGCAACACCAGCAACGTGGGTATGGTGGCACCACTGGGCTACAACGGCCTGCTGATCATGAGCTGCACCTACTATGCCTTCAAGACACGGAATGTGCCGGCAAACTTCAATGAGGCTAAGTACATCGCCTTCACCATGTACACCACCTGCATCATCTGGCTGGCCTTTGTGCCCATCTACTTCGGCTCCAACTACAAGATAATCACCACATCCTTCTCCGTCAGCCTAAGTGTCACAGTCGCGCTGGGATGCATGTTCACTCCCAAGATGTACATCATCATAGCCAAACCAGAGAGGAACGTGCGCAGCGCCTTCACCACGTCTGATGTGGTGCGAATGCATGTTGGCGATGGGAAGTCTGCGGCTCCCTGCGGGAGCAACAGCCTGCTCAATATGTTCCGCAGGAAGAAGAATGGAGCTGGCAGTGCCAAGTGAGTGACTGACTTTCTCTGATGTTAATATTGCTAGATATGCTGCTTACTGGGGTAAGTTGGCATAAGAAGTGATAATGTGAAGCCTGAACACTTAAATGGTGATGCGTCCAGCAATTTTCTTGTGGCATCAGTTGAAATAGTGTCAATAATCATAATTCAATTGTCAACAATTAGATCTGGGTAGCATAGTGGTCTATTCCGTTGCGTACCAAGACAGGGATCGCCTGTTCTGATCCCCGTGTTACCTCCGACTTGGTCGGATGTCCCTACAGACAAAATTGGCCGTGTCTGCAGGTGGGAAGCCGGATGTAGGTATGTGTCCTGGTCGCTGCACTAGCGTCCCTCTGGTCAGTCGGGGAGGGGGAACTGGGGGGAATAGCCTGATCCTCCCACGCGCTACGTCCCCCTGGTGAAACTCCTCACTGTCAGGTGAAAAGAAGCGGCTTGCGACTCCACATGTATCCGCGGAGGCATGTGATAGTCTGCAGCCCCCCCTGGATCGGCAGAGAGGGGTGGAGCAGCAACCAGGAAGGCTCGGAGAGCGGGATGATTGGCCAGGTACAATTGGGGAGAAAGGGGGGGGGCAATTATGATTCAATTAATGAGGAATCAAATAATGAGCACTTATTTTTTTTTAAACTGATAGGATGCCATGTCCCTTTCCTCATTCATTTTGTGCTTTATATTCAAGTTAGCACTTCTTCCCAAGTTGATAGAGAGTAGGTCAGCCTTCCACCTCCAATAACAATATGATGGGTAAATCTGATCGACTGACAAAGTAAACTGGTACTATGGTTTTATTATCCCAAGAATATTTCAGTGTTCATGCAACACATTATCATTTTATAGTTTATTTTCTGCCCTCCCAGCACCAGATTCTGTTTAATTAAACATTTGTTGCAAAGTCATTTGGAGACATTATAAGAACTAAGGATTGAGTGCCACAACACACATTCCTCCCCCGAGCCATATGTTATCACTGAACAGTTAAAGACGATTGAAACCACACTCAAGTGGGCTATGCATTTATTGAATTCAAGCTAATGGGCCGTGCTAATATCGAGTATATTATAATTAAAGTGTAGGATTTAGTGATATAAATAAGATTTGCATAAAACTCTCTTGAGATCCACAGCAAAGACAGAACGGCAATTGTTTTTGAAGTAAGGAGTGGGACAAAGTATGAGAAGTGATCCTAGATTGTTTGTGTTGTCTCTGACCCTTGTCTGTGTCTTTCTAACCTCTTCAAACTGGACTATGCACTGTCTGACAGGGGGTTGCAAGCTGCTGGCAAATATTAAGGCACGGGGTAATTCAACTCCTGCAATAGAGAGATGCAGCTGAATGTTTCAACACATTTTAATCCGATTAATCAGGCTGAAAAATGAACACCACCCACTAGCAAAACACAGCTAATAGCTAATACATCTGTGTCCTTCATCAGCTACTGTGGCAAGTAGCCAGTCCTCTTATGGGCCTTTTTTTTTATATTCCAAGAACCACTCAAGATGGTGAAATCACTGAACAGCAAAATTAACAAATTTATGAAAAATATCTCTTCCCTCCGGTGAATGAAAAAGGCCTTGCACGTAAGTGTTTGTTGGTAGGTGGGAGTCTGCAAACTGCCTTTGCAACTGCAACCCTGTATTTGACAGTGCAACCCTCCAGGTGTGAGATTTGCAATGCTGTTTCTTCTGGTTTTTCTCGAATTACCTACAATGAACAGATCTCACTATGAATGCCTCCACTTTTTACGCCACTAATCACATGAGAGCCGACCCTAGCCTGCTCTGTACTAAACTCTGTGTCATCTATAGACCACTCCAGACACTTTGAAAAATTCTTTGCAAGTGCATGTGCCCCATTTCAACTCGATAATCACTTTGATAAACAGCTCTAAATGAGCTGAATGGCTCTTAATACTGTAAGCTCAGCTATTTGAGTTCATAATGCTCTGCCCGCACTGCATTATGAATAACTGCATATTTGTGAAGTGCCACAGTTGGCAAATGCAATGCTCTTTAGAGCTCATGAATGAACCCTCTGCAACGCTATTAATGTCAAGACGTGTGATCAAGAAAGTATTTTAACATGCACCAGATATGTTAAAATGCTGCTCTTCTGTTGTGCTATTGTTGTGTTAATGTTGTTGATATTTTTCTCTTTCTTTGCGACCACTTCCTGGTTTCCTGTGACAGTAATTTGGGTCTTTATCTCATTCATAGTTCTAATGGCAAGTCTGTGTCATGGTCTGAATCAGGTGCAAGACACCCACCGAGGGGGGGGAATGTGTGGCACAGACTGTCTGTGCATGTGAGGAAACAGGAAGCCGGCTCGAATCAGATGGCGGTCATCAGGCCCCTAACTAACACCCCCGACCCCCACAGCTGCGAGCCCACGGCCCACGACCTTGGCACAGACCCCCCCTGCCTCCCCCAAGAACCGCCTAGCCCTAAGGCCCTGTACAACCTGGCGGAGGAGGACGATGAAGGGGATGTGCAGCGTTCCCTCTGGACCCCTACCTGCTCGGGAATGCTCCACGGTATGACCTCCAATTCGGATAAACCAGCTTCGTACTTGTCCGATCATTTTACAAGCTGCGTCACTGAGCGATTGCAAGGGGCAGTGGTGGACACACACTGCTCCAATATCCCTTCACTGAATGACAGCAACACCAAGGAGGCATTCCCCACCAACGAGCCTTTGAGCTTAGCCTCCTCTCAACTTCCGCTGGTCCCACATATGGGGGCTTTTGGGGAGGAGGGCGAGGAACTGGACCTTTTACACGGCTACGTGTACGATGCCAAGGAAGAGGAAGAGGAGGAGGAGGAGGAGGAGGGGGATGGGGAGGATCTAACTCAGAGCAAGCTAACTCTGGAAGATTCCCTGGCTCTGTCTCCCCCCTCCCCCTTCAGGGACTCGGTGTGTTCGGTAAGCTCTGTCGCCGGCTCCCCTGTTGTTGATTCCATGCTTGGCAGCGCTCCGTGCTCAGGCTACACCTTAGCTAGCCTCCAAGACTTTGCACACAGCTCCTCAACACTGTGAGAGTCACGTCATTCACAATCTGACAGTGTGTGTGTGCATCCTCTACACACATACGCACACACAAACACACACACACCAAACACATATACATAAAAATACACCCATAGACACACATGCACATTTTTAGAACATATGAGCCGTTTCGATCATTTTGAAATTCCATACTTTTAAATTTAGTTCATTACGCTTTCATGGTTTCCCTCCTAATTTGCTGTCATTTGCTTGCTTGGATTTTCCAATTCTCCGCTTTTATCAAAGAAGGGTTATGCAAAAACAGAAGTAGAAGAACACCTGGATTCGTCTAGGAGTGCTTACTCTTCTGAAGGGCTGACAGTCCCCACAGCCTTTCTGTTAAATGGGAGCTGTGCCAAAGCGGGCCAGGTTTTGTGCCAAAATTGGTTGGATTAGGCAGAGCTCTGAACCCCGCCCCCAACAAAGGATGTAGCTATTGTTTCAAATTTATTGTGTAATTAAACATTCTCTGAGAGACAAATGGAGGGAAGCCTACATGGCGTGCGTGTACACCACAACGCCGTATGACACTGCTAGAGATCGAGCCGACTTCAAGGACTGCCATGGCTAGAATGCATTTCCTGCCAGCTCTAATTAGCTCTGCTATGTACCATAATTCACATGTGCACGTCTGTTCATGTGAGGGGCAGTCAAAGCTGGTTAACAAAAAAAAAAGGAAAAAAAATCAAATCTCTTTTTGCCTTTTCTCATAAATAAGAGTCACCTCAGCTTTCTCACTTCTGACCTCATTATAACGTAAAAGTTTCAGAGAAACTTAACTGTTATGTTAGAAAACGTACAGAGTAGGACAGAAGCAGGGTCTGTTCGACACTGCAAACAGTTTAGGGATGCATCTGAAGGTCTCGCGCTGTATGATAATATGTGATTATGGATTTAATGTGCCAATCCAAGTCGTTACCAACCTACTCCCCTGCTTTCACTTTTTACTATGTAGCTGATAAAGGTTTGCTTGATTGTAGATGATGGTAATGTCGTTAACTCATTTTACACATGATCATGCCCCGAGACGGGCTTTGCAAACACCGGATACAGTTCTCCTTCTCCATGCGGTGTTGACAATATTTCTCATTTTTTTATTTTTTTCTCTCTTTCCTGAGTTTGCTGTGTCATTGTAATGGGATACACAGTACTTGTACAAGTTCTCAAAGTTTGTAATACTGTTGAGCCATCTCTTGTTTTGTTTTTTTCCACATGGGTGGTATGTTTGTAATATCAGTACATGTTTATATATTAAGAATGTGAACAGAAGGGAAAAAAACACACATTTATACATTTTGAAACTGTCCTACAGATTGCTTATGGTTTCGGGTAACTTGTAAGCAAGTTTAATCAGTCAGCCGTATCCTCTTGGAAATATTCAGTTGTTAAAGTAACCAATGACTATTTGCTTCTTGTAATGAGATTACATGTTCTAATTTTGCTTAAATTATGTATTATAAAGTTAAGTAGTTCACTTGATCTTAAGGTTCTTAGTTCTTTATATATAAGAATGCAACTTGCAAGTACAACAATATACGATGTGTGCAGTAATATGTAGTGCAGTTGTATTGTATTTCCAAATGTTTTTAGTCTATACTAGTGTAAGTTGTTTCAAAATTCCAAAAAATGTAATTTATATATATATATACACACACATGAGGGTGCCATCTGTTTAACACTGTCAAATGAATGAAATAGGCCTTCGTGTTTTGGACAAGATGATAAAGCAGTAAAATAAAAAAAAGTATTTCTATTAAGAGGACGTTGATGACCTCCAGTAACAGCCCATAATAAACACAGGCTACTGAAGAGTTCCAGCTATAAATAAATATATATATATATGTATATATGGTCAGTATTAGTCTAGGCTGAGTTGGAGAGGAAAACGCTTGGCAGGCAGCGTGTGTAGGGGGCGTGGTCTTCTCATCACTGTAACCGTGAGAGGGGAAAAAAAGGAGGAGGAGGAGGAGGAGGAGGGGGGCGATCTCTTCTGTAGACATTTCCGGGTCCTGTGACTTATCAGGTGGTTATCAAGTAGGAGGGGGGAGCAAATGTACTTTCTATTGTATTCCACCAGCCAGTTCACTGGTTTCTCCCGGTCCGACCTCTGGTGTCTCACGACAGCCGTGTTTGAGTTAAAAAGAAAAAAGAAAGAAAGTTGAAGTCTTGTGGAGAAAGTTCGTCATTGACCAGTCCTTTCACCATGGCCGGAGGCTCAGTGTCGGAGTGTAAGGAGTTCCTGTTCAAGGTTTTGGTGATTGGGGAACTGGGCGTCGGGAAAACCAGTATCATCAAGCGGTACGTGCACCAGCTCTTCTCGCAACACTACCGAGCGACCATCGGCGTCGACTTTGCACTAAAAGTTATCAACTGGGACAGCAAAACGCTCGTGCGGTTACAACTTTGGGATATTGCAGGTAAGGTGGCGTTTCTTCTCCTGTGTGTGTGTGTGTGTATGGGGGGGGGGTTCTCCTCATCCTCTCAACCCCACGGTGTGTGTCCGCTCCTCCTATGGTGGAGTAGAGAGCGGCGCTCCGAGTCTCACCAGGCGCCCGCAAGAGTTCAAGAGGCGGCTTGTAAATAACGTGACTCACCGGGGGGGGTCCCCTCACTTAACGACAAAAGTGCAAACGATTTGCACTGGAAAGCCCATATGCTTTAACAAGCCCCGGAATGGTGTTCCGGCTAGGGACTAGTTTATCACGTTTTGTGGGTTTCCAGTGTTGTGATCGCGCCATCTCGTAATTGCCAGTGGAATGTAGGTCACGTTATTACCGACTGGATGCTTGAGCGCCGCTGCTGTGACAAAGTTTGTTCCCCCCAAATAATACGTCCCCCGCATAATCCGAGGGTTGGCGTTGTGTCAACTCATGGGAAACACGTTTAGACTGTTTGGTATTAGTTCCCCCCCCCCCACTAGCATATTTTGTAGATTCCCCTTTTTTGTTTCGCTGTTTCATAATACCGGCACAGCTGTACTAAAAAAGTCGCATAACGAAAGCAGGGGAATTACACCGGGAAGACGCGTGTGCTTTCCTTATGCTGCTATGTAAATCGTGTTAATTATCTAATGTAAAAAATAAAAATGAAAAAATCAGTTACTCAAGATTTTGCTGTTTTCAATGTCCTTAGGTGGAATGGAAATGTACTAATAAACGTCATTCCCGCGATCCCATGGATTATATGGGATACATATAATTTGGGGGGGGCATACAAAATATGGCGTTACACCGTTCTGGACAGAGAAATGCTGCATTGGAAAGGACTATGCAAAAATGCGTTATGTTGAGGGAACTGGCACCTCCAACCTGTGCATTCCTTAAAGTTTACTGCATTCCTTAAAGTTTACTACGCAAAACAGGATGAGATCAGTGCGTGCAAATGAAGTGTTGCAAATAGAGCCCTCAGGGTTTGGGCTGTAGTTTGTTTTTTCAGCCAAATCTGAAGGAAGCGGATAGTGGTTAGTCAGTCACTGTGAACAGTTCATTGAAACGTTTCTTAGGACATGGTTTGAAGGAAACAAGTAGCAAGCCCCCTTTTCCTAACCAGCAGACAGACAGCCTAACCTCCCAAATGCATGCAAATCAATTAAAAGTGTGGATTGTGGTGGGTGAGAGAGAAAGAGAGAGAGAGTGAGAGTTTGCAGCTGTGCACTTGCAAGCGTGTGTGTGGATCTTGTGGCCTGTTGTCACACTTTACTTTTCCTTCTTGGTCCATCATATGCATCTGGAAAGCCTTGAGTTTATGCACGGATCATGTGAGTAGGCCTAAACGCACAGATAAGCCTTCTCAAATTGTTGGGTACATACACATGACTAATCTAATAACGGATGTACAATGTGATCTTTTGGGTTTGCTTCCCTTGTGTGCACACATCTTTATGCTGGAGTTCTTGCCGTACAAAAAAAAATTCATTCAGGTGCCTGGTTTTGAGTGAAAGATGAGCTTCTTATTTTTTTTATAAACAATGCAGTTCTTTTGAAATTGCAAAGCCTTGCTTGTGTGCTTGTCCTATAGTCCACCGATAAGGCTCAAAACCATGAATATTCCAGGTATTGGCTTTTTATTCCCACCATAAAATATGGCCACAGTAATTTTTTCTCATAATCCTGAAAAGGCTAAAGGCCATATTATGTGCCTGAGGGATGTGGTGCAGTCACATGCAGATGTGATAGTTGAGTAACCTTATGCGGTAGATGAAGTCTCGTAGCCTCCCTTCCCATCCCCCCCTGTATGTCTGTGTTATGTTCATCTGTTGTCTTGTTTCACTCCATTTATTGTAAAGCGACTTTGAGTACTTGAAAAGTGCTATATAAGATGGATTTATTATTATTATTATTATTATGAAGTCTGTCATTTGAAAGAAAAAAGTCAAGAGAAAGGCCTTTTGTTTGTATAATCAGCTAAGAGAAAGTGAAAGTTGGAATACTGTGATGTCCGTGCAACGCTGATTTCATTCTCTTGAAAGTTTGTCAGCACTTTAAGACTTCTGTGCTGGAGATATAGGGAGCATCAAGGGCATTTTCGAGGTGCATTGGGTTTTCCATGCAATGTATCTAACCTCTCTTTATGTCTAACTGCATTCAAAAAGTGATCAAGTCAAACCATTTTCATCCATTTGTATAACCGCACATCAACAAAAATGGAAAGCAATTAGGTTTTATTCACTTAGCATTCCTATCATAGCTTTTACGGCTTTCCCTCCTCCCCTCTCGATGGGTTTTTATCTTGGCTTGGTGAATGTTGCCATGGCCGAGCTGGTCCAGCCTTCCTCGATTTAGCAGACATTGCATGCTTAGACAGATGTGTACAGATGTTTGCTGGACTGCTGTTTTTTTTTACTTGAAGCAGTGAGAGAAAGAGGGTAGAGTTGGGAGGATGGTGGGGTGGGGGTGGGGGTGTCATCACAAAAACCAGCTTGTCTGTCACACTTTGATAGTCAGCAGGACAAAGTGAAAGCTAAATCCATGTCCTTGGTATTCTGGGATTAAGTCCTTGCTTGCACCGTGATTGGCTGGGGAGGCAGTCTAGTCTGCCTGTCACAGCCAGCAGATAGCACCCTATCAGAGGAACTGTGAGGGCTCACACACACAAACACACACACACACACACACACACACACACACACACACACACACACACACACACACACACACACACACACACACACACACACACACACACACACACATATCACTCGTAAAGCCAACCTGTAAGATGAAATATATTCAGTGATATCACCATCAGTTGAATGTGTATCTGTACAGGCCGTGGACACAGGCATGCGTTCACAAAAAAAAAAAAATATATATATATATATATATACGTATATATATATTTCTGCCAGAAAAAGTACAGTTTGTGGCCAGAAGTCGCATAGACTTAAACACTGACTTACTTTTCACACCCACACTAAGGCCTTGCCCGCACACCCCACTTAGGACAAGGAAAGTAAAGGAACGTGGGAGTGAAAGCCGAAGGTGTGTTTGCCAGGTCATTAGGACAGGTCATTCAGCCACTTAATCGTGCAGGTAGAGGAGGACTGGGCTTGGTGGAAAAAGACACAGCAACATCACGCTTCTGTTGTCTCTTTACTGACTCCAATAATGATTACAGTCTGGTAGGAATGATAGTTAGTAATCACGGTTTGGGACTAGATGGGTGTTAACATGGAAGTCAGTGTGAGGCCTGAGACTTGCCCACCCCCTCTCACCCATAATTGCTATTCTCTTCTTGTCTTGTCAGAAGTATGGACAAGATGATTATTGCCGTAGGCATGAAGTAAATAAGCTTGCACCTTGTGCCAAGCAAGGCATTAGCAGTGCCTCGATACCTTGTGAGCCGCCTTGTTCCCTACCGCCTACATAGGCAGCTGTCTAGGTAGGCAGCAATTTAACAGCAAATGAACCTTATAAGACCACTAATTGAGATATTCTACAGTGCGTGAAAAAGTATTTGCCCCCTTCCTGATTTCCTCTATTTTTGCATATTTGTCACAGCGATTGGTTTCAGGTCCTCATAAAAGATGTAATTCAAGAAAAGGAGAACTCGAGTAAACACAAAATAGTTTTTAAATGATCATTACTCTTCTTGAAGGAAAAAAGTTCTCCAACATCCATATTACCCGTGTGAAAAAGTAATTGCTCCCCTAAACTTAATAACTGGTTGTGTCTCCTTTAGCAGCAACAACTGCCACCAACCACTTGCTATAATTGGAGATCAGTCTTTCACATCACTATGGAGGAATTATGGCCCACTCTTCTTCGCAGAATTGCCGCAATTCAACGACATTGGAGGGTTTTCAAGCATGAACTCCTCGTTTAAGGTCCTGCCACAGCATCTCAATGGGGTTCAGGTCAGGACTTTGACCAGGCCACTCCAGAACCTTCATTTTGTTTCTTTTGAGCCATTCTGAGGTGGACTCACGCTTGTGTTTTAGATCATTGCCCTGCTGCATAACCCAGTTACGCTTCAGATCACAGACTGATGACCGGACCTTCTCCCTCAGAATATTCTGGTGGAGAGTCGAATTCATGGTTCCTTCAGTGATGGCAAGTCTCCCAGGCCCTGATGCAGCAAAGCATCCCCACACCATCACACCACCACCACCATGTTTGACTGTTGGTATGATGTTCTCATTGTGAAATGCTGTGTTTGCTTTACACCAGACATAACAGGACCCGTGTCTTCCAAAAAGTTCCACTTTTGACTCGTCTGTCCACATTATCCCAAAAGACTTGGGGTCATCAATGTGCTTCTTTACAAATGTGAGACGAGCACTAATGTTTCTCCGAGTTAGCAGTGGTATGTACCTTGCAACTCTCCCATTAAGTCCATTTTGTCCAGTCTCTTTCTTATTGTTGGCTCATGAACGATGACCTTAGCTGAGGCTGGAGAGGCCTGCAGTTCTTTAGGTGTTCTCCTGGGGTTTTTGTTACTTCCTGGATGAGTCGTCGCTGCAACCTTGGAGGAATTTGCCGGCCACTCCTGGGAAGATTCACCACTGTTCAAGTTTTCGCCGTTTGGAGACTATTGGCTCTCACTGTGGTTCGCTGGAGTACCAGAATTTAGAAATGACTTCGTAACCCTTTCCAGACTGATGTATCTCACCGACTTTTTTTTCTCATCTCTTCTGAAAATTTTTTTTGATGGCAGCATCGTGTGCTGCTTGTTGAGACCTTGTAGCCTACTTCACATCGATGGTAAGGTTATATATGTCATGTTTAGATTCAGCAGGGCTGGCAGTAATCAAGCCTGGGTGTGTCTGTGCTAATTGAATCCAATCATCAATTACATTTGGTTAATTGGTTGACTGAGTAACTAAGGGGGCAATTACTTTTTCACACAGGGTCAGTTGGTGTTGGATAACATTTTCCTTAAATAAATAAAATGGTCATTCAAAAACTGTATTTTTTATTTACTCGGGTTCTCTTCATCTAAGTTGTCAAACAAATAAGTTTGACAACTTTGCAGAAATAGAATAAATCAGGAAAGGGGCAAATAATGTTTCACGACACTGTAGCTAGATAGCCATTACATCACCAGTCGTTCTTGCTCGCTGCACTCGACAGGTTTTTACACACCTCAGCCATCAACTTCACTATAGTGTTCATCAGACTTTAAGTCATGGACCCTGTTTTTGACGCTTTTATGGTCATTTTGATTATTTATTTTGGAGGAACACGGATATTGACATAAGTTTTTTTTTTTGTGTGTGTTTTTTTTCCCCCATTTTTCTCCCCAACTGTACTTGGCTAATTACTTATTTTTCAAGCCGTCCCGATCTCTGCTCCACTCCCTCTGCTGATCGGGGGGGGGGGGCTGCAGACTACCACATGCCTCCTCTGATACATGTGGAGTTGCCAGCCGCTTCTTTTCACCTGACAGTGAGGCGTTTCGCCAGGGGGACGTAACACGTGGGAGGATCACGCTATTCCCCCCAGTTCCCCCTCCCCCCTAAACAGGCGCCCCAACCAACCAGAAGAGGCGCTAGAGCAGCGACCAGGACACATACCCATATCTGGCTTCCCATCCTCAGACACGGCGAATTGTGTCTGTAGGGATGCCCGACCAAGCCGGAGATAACCTGGGGATTCGATCTGGTGATCCCCGTGTTGGTAGGCAGTGGAATAGATCGCTATGATACCCGGATGCCCTAGACATAAGTTTTGCCAAGCTGTCTTTGGGCGGCAAAATTACATTTGAAAATGACTTGGGGGATCCACACTTGGTGCGTCACTTCAGATGGCCATCTTGAATGATTTTTTTTTCCAGGAAAGCTTGTCTCTGCATTGCACTGTGGGATTTTCTCATTGATTTAGGATACATATGATGCTGCCTTAAAATCTGGCCAAAACTAAGCTGCCTTAGTAGGCTGCATTTTCAAGGCATCTAAGAACTGAGATGACCTTTGTTTGAGGAACGCACATTTGATGCCTATGTAGACGACTCACTGGGTATAGCACCACAGGTTTTGTGTTGAGAGAAGGGCCACCATCAACAGCTCATCTGAGGCAATGGGAAAACCAGCAAGGGGAATACCTCAGTTCAGACTCTGTTCGGTGTTGAATGCTGTAGTAAGCTGTAGTAAGTCACCCCTCATGTGCTGCACATTGGAATTTGAATGAGCCAGTCATGTGCTCATTCTTTGTTTACAAGGTTGTTCAGTGTTTTGCTCAAGAGCGCTTTGCCTTCCCCCTGTACAGTGGTGTATTTTAGTGTTGCAGGGAACCGGTTGGTGTTCGGTGAGGGCTCACAGCCAGTTGAGTCCTAACAAACAGACAGAGAAACTTGCTGCTGTTGCTACCGCCATGTCTGGCTTGGACAGTTGCTATAGAAACCCACCCATAAAATCGCCGTGTCTACGAGCAAAGAGGAAACTTGGGTTGCTAAGGCTACAGATAACGACGAGAACAGGAACAGGTCTAATCATGGCCTAAAACTCAGTATTTGTTTTCTGTCTTAGTGAGTTATTTTAAAGTAGATTTAAAAATAGGCAGAGTATGGTGCAAGCTTTAGAATTCCATTGTTATCAATTTCTCTCTCTCTCTGTCTCTCTCCTGTGAAGACAATATGGGCTAAATTCGCCCCTCATACTAAAAAGCGAGGCACATTACAGGCCATTGCCCACAACTTTCAGTGATACTGAAGTGTTTGCTTTAGTTTCTGCTGTGCACACATGCTCTCACATGCTTACTAATATGAATTAGTGACTGACTGTGATGCATTATTGTTCCACTGCCTTCTCTTAGCCCCACCTCCACCCCACCCCGTGTTGTCCTGATTGAGTTAAGAGCATATGACTCAAATCTATCCATGAGATTTCTGTTTCATCTGCCCTTCATTAGGACTGGAAATCTGAATAAGGCTTAGTAGTCTTATGCTGGGTAGCCCTGAGTACCGGTGGGGAAAAAATGGGAAAATGTTGCAATGAAGCCAAAAACAAACACACAAAAAACATCTATACATTTTTTTATACAGTCAGGATTGATGTTAGCAATGATCTTACAAAGACCTTTCTGGATCTTTTGTTCGAATCTGTGTTACCTCCGGCTTGGCCGGGCATCCTGGTTGCTGCCCTAGCACCTCCTCTGGTCAGTCTGGGTGCCTGTTTGGGGGGGGAGGGGGAACTGGGGGGAATAGCGTGATCCTCCCACGCGCTACGTCCCCCTGGTGAAACTCCTCACTGTAAGGGGAGAAGAAGCGGCTGGTAACTCCACATGTATCGGAGGAGGCATGTGGTAGTCTGCAGCCCTCCCCGGATCAGCAGAGGGGGACGAGCAGCGTCCGGGACGGCTCGGAAGAGTGGGGTAATTGGCCAGGTACAATTGGGGAGAAAAAGGCGGGTGGAGGGGAGAAGTTTCTGAAGTTTTGAGTGTATAAATTATCAGTATACCTGAACAGATTATTGAAGGGTAAGACTTTCTTGAGGACGTTATTTACCTCAGCATGCACATCATTGGCCTTCAAAACTCACAACGTCCCCTCAAGAGCTCAGTGTGATTGAAATCGGACTGCGTTTGATTTAATGAAATAAAATCTGGAGTGAGGTGGTGCTGGGGTGAGCTTGCCACAGTGCTCTTTCTGAACAGGGTTTGGTAGTTAAATACGCTAGGGTAATTATCAGGACCTTTTTATTAAATTTTAAAGGTCAGGCATCTTGGGATTAGCTGTCATTTAGTGCCACAGACCCCTCAGTCAATAACTGAAATAACTCATTATTGCATACCACAGAGGTGTGTGTGTGTGTGTGTGTGTGTGTGTGTGTGTGTGTGTGTGCGTGCACTTGCTCGTGTGCACATGCAGAAACGCATGCATGCATCTACAGCCATGTTGTTGGTATTGATGAATACAATATAAGTCTTTTTGTCCAGCCAGTTCGTCTCTCTCGGGAGGAGCACTCCTACACAATGTGGTTTCCGCCTCCAGACTGGCTACGCTTACATATCGATCCCACACCAAGGAGCGGGTGTCACTGCAAACCAACCGCACCACTGAAGCATAGCGATGATGTCATGTGTGCCTCCTCAACTGCATGGTACAATTTAACAGTTCCTGGAACAACATAGTAATTATTACTCTTATAACGCTCATTGCTTGTGTCTCGTGATAAATCATGCAATAACCGTGATTAAAGCACATCCATCCATCCATTATCCAAACCGCTTATCCTGCTCTCAGGGTCACAGGGATGCTGGAGCCTATCCCAGCATTCATTGGGCGGCAGGCGGGGAGACACCCTGGACAGGCCGCCAGGCCATCACAGGGCCGTCAAACACACACACCTAGGGACAATTTAGTACGGCCGATTCACCTGGCCTACATGTCTTTGGACTGTGGGAGGAAACCCATTTGATTAAATTAATGAATACTTAAATAAATATATAATAATATATAGTATACATTATACTATATAGGGATTAATAATAGTATTATATATATATATATATATATATATATATATATATATATATATATATATATATATATGGTATGGCCAACTTGGCAGCTGATGAGTGCGTGACGCACGAAACAGGCTTGTACTGCTATGAATTAAAGGTTTTTTTCCTACATCTATCTTAATATTATAATATATATAATAGATAATATACTATGTATAGTATAATGTATATTAGATATAATATGTCATACTATATAATAATAATTAAATAATAATAATAATTAAATGATTAAATAAGAATTAATGATTGACCCATTTGATTAAAGCACAGTGTTTATTTTTTTAAATCCCATGTGGTGTGGAGCATTTCGTAATGTCAGTGCATTCCAGGAAATGGATCTACAGTTTTTGCCCCCTGCAATAACCACAAATCAGTTCCTTGTCTTTTTTATGAGCTGCCGGTGATAAGCCCTGTCATCCCAATGCTTCAGTCCCTTCTCTCAGCTTGCGCAAGAATTTTTAAAGACGGTGTGGAAGTCCAAAATGGTATAATGGCTTCCCTTGTTTCCATTTTGTTCAAGGGCAGCGGGTTTGGAGTTTGTAACTTGGCTGAATAAACCTCGGTATCCCTCACTACTCCTCTCAGCAGTTATTAATGATATCTGTGCCTCACACCTCCTGTCGGAAAAAAATAAGCCACCATTTGAAAATGTCTGATCTTGTCATGTTTCACCCATATTTGAGTCTGCAGTCCATCATGTTCACCCGGTCACTCAGTTCTAGCTGAAACCAATACCAGGGTCACACACAAGCCTCCAACAGATTAAAATAAGAAAAGAACAGAAGAAGAAAACCTTTGCGAACTTGGAAGCGGGTCCTCAACGTTCTGCATGCCCTCCTATTGGCCATACAAACTCCACAAGGCTTGGAAATGAAGGCTTTATTTCAGTCTACCAACTCCCTATCCCTCTGTGTCGTGTCTCTGGTGGATTCACCTGGGGTTACTGCAGCTAAAATTAGCCTCTCAATTATGAGCAATTACCGGCAGGCCTATGGGCCCCGCAGTGTATTCGCTCCCTTGCTCACACCTGCATTGCACTGCACCGTTCCTTGCGTGGCTTTGGTAAGTACCTACAGATAAACAACAAGTATGCGGGGAGGAAGTGCCTTCACGGTTCCTCAAACTCTCTCCTTGTTCCTGTTTTGATTTTGAAGTTTAGTTGAAGCGGCATCTGCAGCGAGTTGCTCGCTGTACCATGTAAACTGACTGTTGAATGGGCTTTTCTGCTACATCCATCAAGCACCAGCTCAAGGAAATGGATGTGTGTGTGTGCATGTGTGCATATGTGTTTGAATGTGCGTGTGTTTGTCTGCATGTGTGTTAATGTAGCTTCTCAACATTTAATAGTTTCCAATTATGTTGAGCTGGTAACTTCGATGATACATTTTATTTGTGGGTGCCTTTCCGAGCACTCAAGGACACCTTACAGAACACAGTTAAAAAAAAAACCCAAAGCAAGCAGCACTGTATCAGACAGCATAATTCAAAACAAAGCAGGGTAGACAATAAAAGTTATTATACAACAGTTAGTTCCAACCAAGTCATTTGATTGGACAAGAGGTATTCCATGAGTGCTGATATTCAGTATAACAGCACTGGGGCTTTTAACTATATGTATCACTCCGCCGCACAGGTGTTCTATTAATAACCATTAATTAGGCTACATTAACGGCCGTTATCAATATCAGATTGTAACAAACTTGCACGGCAAAGATTGCTATAGTTTCACAAATAACATTTGAGTTAAATTACGAATGGTCGTCAGAAGAGGACGAAGGGAAGGAAAGCTTAGATAGGCCTACTTCAGTGCAAACCTCCGGGTGTGCTGATATGGAGCGACGTACTGTCTGGTTGCTCGTCGGAATCACACATGCCACCCGAGCGACTGTCAGTGTCAACACTCTTATTTCACTCATTGCACAATAAATGGAAACGTCCAGATTAATGTACAATGATACAAAGTAGCTAGCCAGCAGTAACGTGTGTAGACCTATACAAAGTAGCAAGCAGTGCAGGAGAATGTTTTGTGTTCAGGTTGCCTGGCAACGGTTCAAGTTCAAGAGCGCAGTTGTGGAACTATTTGTTGGCGGAGCTGAATAAATGATTAAATAAACAAACGAATCATAATTTGTTGTCGCTTATTACTGTTAACCAATAAATGGCGATTGTAGAACTGTTGTATAAAAACAATATCACACTCGAGGTCGTGCTGCTATGCTGATATTCAGTATAACGGCACTCCCTCTTGTGTGATATTGCTTAAATACAACAGATAAATCATCATCTGCACAAAACTCAGTGAAGCGTGGATCAGACTAGATATGTCAGTTTGAAAAGGTAGGTTTTGAGATGGGATTTGAAGGCTGAAAGAGAGTCAGTGTTGTGAATGTCTTGTGGGAGAGAGGTCCATAGGTGGGGGAGGGGGGGCAGGATGACTGAAGGCTCTAGACCCCATGGTAGTCAAGCGGGCCGATGGTGTAGTGAGTTGGAGAGCAGAAGAGGATGTGAGAGTGTGGGAGGGCGTGTGGATATGAAGGAGTTCAGAAAGACATGAAGGAGCTAGGTTACGAAGGGCCTTTAAGGAGAGAAGCAGGATCTTGAAGTCGATAGGATATTTAGCAGGGAGCCAATGGAGCTGCTGAAGAACATACAAGTCGAGAACATACAAGTTGCTTCGATCGTACAAGTCTGTCTTTGTGGGTAGCTGCCTGTTTTCGTAGAAGTGAGAGGAAAAACAACTGAAATCCAAAGCATATGAACAACACACGCCATCGTCTCACTGACTTTTATGTCAGATTTATTTATTTATTTTTGTAAGTGGAAATATATTTCCCTTGCAAAGGAGTGCTGTCTCAAGTGGCAACGCAAAGCCCTTCTACCTATAACTATAAGCCTCCGACATGAAGAGGATGAAGTCTTTCGTGACTCTTTCCAAGACCGATTTTGAACATGTTTTGATTCTCTGTATGCACCTGAGAGCTGCCGTAGTCCTGCTGAAGGATGATGACATTATTACCTTGGTTGTTCAGCTTTGGGCTTAGGCTACTCCTCTCTCCTCCAGACATATAGCATAGCAGCATGTGTTCAATAGAGGTTCAGGGCGTATTTCATTCAGCTGTTCGCCCGTCATGCTTTTACTCACCCTGCCGGTTGATGGCGGTTGACTCGGTGGGGAGACACGTGGAAGCTGCTTCAAGGGATCGTCACAAAGCTCCGAGATGTCAGGACTGATATCAAGAGAGATTTTGATCTTACATGAGCGTTTCCCGTTCATACAGTTACAGCACACAAAATTCATAGAAAATCATACAACATATATAATACAGTTATATATGTTGATATAATTTTGATGAAAAAAAAAAAAAGGTACTTGTTACAAAAGTTAAATTTAAATCTAAATTGCCCTTATTCCTTATGCAAGGCCTTAGATGCATGCTTGACAACACAATGAGGTTTATCTAAATCAGCGGCACTCAGTTAAGGGTAATGGAGAGCCATGTGTGCAGGTTTTCGTAACCACCCAGTACTACACTTGGGCCGCGTCTGAGACCACATACTAACATAGTACCTACTAGATACCAGAGTATGTACTGCACACTCAGTTCTGTTATTCAAGAAATAAATTTAAGTTATTCAATGTGCTGTTATAGAAAAGACCATTGAAACTGCACAAATTCCTCTCATTACTCATTATCCTCCTTTACTGAGCTTTGCATAAAACAAAAAACACATTAAATATGAAACGCAGACTAAAATAAAAAGACATTTTAAGGCGTCCGGGTAGTATGGCAGTCTATTCCGTTGCCTACCAACACGGGGATTGCCGGATCGAATCCCCGTGTCACCTCTGTCTCTACAGACACAATTGGCCATGTCTGCGGGTGAGAAGCCGGATGTGGGTATGTGTCCTGGTCGCCGCACTACCGCCTCCTCTGGTCAGTCGGGGTACCTGTTGGGGGGGGGGGCTGGGGGGAATGGCGTGAGCCTCCCACGTGCCACGTCTCCCTGATGAAACTCCTCACTGTCAGGTGAAAAGAAGCAGCTGGCGACTCCACATGTATCAGAGGAGGCATGTGGTAGTCTGCAGCCCTCCCTGGATCGGCAGAGGGTATGGAGCAGTGACCGGGGTGGCTTGGAAGAGTGGGGTAATTGGCCAAATACAATTAGGGAGAAAAGGGGGGGGGGAGAAGCGCAGAATAAGAAAAAGACATTAAAAAAAAAGAACTGAAAAGATAAAAAATGCAAAGTAATAAAATAGCCAGAAACATGACAGTGCTACATACCATATGGATGTCATCATTACTGTGAGTACATGTGTAGTATAGGTGATCATGTGCTGAGTATATGGGTCCCTATACAGGGTGGCAGTGGCTCAGGAGGGAGAGCGGTTGTTCAGCAATTGAAAGGTGGCTAGTTTGATGCCAGCCAATTGTCACTTGGTGTCTGTCGAGGTGTCCTTGAGCAAGCCACTGAAGCCCTGATGAGCAGGTTGGTGCCTCGCACGGCCACCTCCGCTGTCACTATTTATGACTGTGTAGTGTGAAGGTGAGGCATAAACTGTAAATGGCTTTGCAGAAAAGCGCTAAATAAATGCACATCATTTCAATTTTATGGGTGTAATGTAGTTTAACACACAACCCGGCTGGTTTTACTCAGTAGTTCCCCCTGTCTGGGTGAACCTAATGTTTGCTCATAAGTGAAATCAGCTGATATGGTGGAGTGAAAACCTACATACATATGGACCGTTATGGCTCGGGATGGAATACCACTGATGTAGATGATATGATGTGCTCAGCTGTGTGCTTACGACGAGACAGGGATGTGTAAAATATCTCCATGTTCAACGGCTCATTTATTTGCTTACACTCACTAGTAACTTGCTGTGCAATAGTCCACATCGAGCATTCACACCGAAACCTAATTAAGACAACAGGCTAATGTACTAACCAATGTCTTAACACAATGAGCTGCTCTGCCAGGTGGAGGAGAGGACATCAAGCTACGCTGTCATGAAGCTTGTGGCCCATCTCAAAGGCAACGTCATTCACTAAACTACCAAAATTAGCTGTAACGGGTTGAATGTGTAAATGCCGATATGTAATTTTATTTATTTTTTCGAGCTGGTTCTGCAGCAGCACAAGACTCAGCAGTTATGCTGTAGTGTAACTGCTGAACCTTTCAGCAAACCCGACTCACCTTTGTCACTATCCTCCAACTATCTTTTTTTTTGTGGAATTTTCTTCCTTTTTCTCCCCAATTGTATCCAGCCATTTACCCCACTTTTCTGAGCTGTCCCCGTCGCTGCTCCACCTCCTCTGCCGATCCGGGGACGGCTGCAGACTATGACATGTCTTCTCCAATACATGTGGAGTCGCCAGCCACTTCTTTTCACCTGACAGTGAGGAGTTTCACCAGGGGGATGTAGCGTGTGGGAGGATCACACTATTCCCCCCCAGTTCCCCCTCTCCCCTGAACAGGTGCCCCGACCGACCAGAGGAGGCGCTAGTGCAGCAACCAGGACACATAATCACATCCAGCTTCCCACCTGCAAACACGGCCAATTGTGTCTGTAGGGACATCCAACCAAGCGGAAGTAACACGGAAGTAACGCTGGTATTCGAACTGGCGATCCCCATGTTGGTAGACAACAGAATAGACTGCTACACCACCCGGAAGCCCTATTCTCCAACTATTGTCTGCCTCAACATCTTCATCTCCAAATATGGCAATGTAATTACATTACCGAGTGCATGTTCAAGAGAAGGTATGAGGGTGTATGTTTGTGTGTTGAGGGGAGAATACATGCCCTAATTTAGCTAAGGGGTAACTAGGAGTGAGTTGATGGTGGGTGATTGGGTTAAAGTCGGGGGGCGTGTGTGTGTGTGTGTGTGTGTGTGTGTGTGTGTGTGTGTGTGTGTGTGTGTGTGTGTGTGTGTGTGTGTGTGTGTTTTGGGAGAAAGGAGGGTTGTACCGATGCTAGCTAATGATGATTAACAACATCATTTGTTGATACTGCAAGCAGAGTGCCATCAGATATATTGCTATTGCAGGTACACAGACCACAATTAAAACCCACCACTTACCAAATACAGCTGTAAAACTAGTAAGCCACTATACTAAGCAGCTAATATGTGAGTGGGCGAGCTACTACCCGACTACAAACAGCATGATAATAAATGAAGCAAGACAAACAAGCAACATTTCTATGCATACCAGCTACTTCATTATAACCCTGTTATGACCAAAACAAGCACTATCAAATATTTTGCACAGCTTATGCATAGCATAGGGATTTATACGCCCCATTCAGAATACTTTCCTTCTCACCTGCAGTGATTCACTAGCTCTCACTGCTGTCTCCAAAAAAACATTTCCACTTGTTTCGAGCTCTGTTCACAAGTACCTACTTTGCTTAGGGACGATAAAGTAGACTTAACAGATGACCTCTGCTGGCTGCACTCTCGCTTTCCATCCACGCTGCTTTGCCTCCACAGCTAACTCAGAATAAACACCTTCTCCTCTCATGTGCTTTATTTACCACATCCTCCCAGGGCACAGTGAGTTCACCAAACAGCACAAGAAGCTGCAGCGTGGACCACACCAGCCAAGTCCTGCCTTAGACAAATGTTCAGTATTACCATTTACGATACCAGCAGCTTGCCCAAATATGCCCGTATTTGCCAATCTACTCTTAGCTGTCCTTAAGTATGCCTGTCCAAAAAAATACTGTCTCAGTCTTTTGTTCCTGAAGGACAAAACCCATGCCCCCCCCTTTTTTTCTTCCCAATTGTACCTGGCCAATTCCCCTACTCTTCTGAGCCGTCCGGGTTGCTGCCCCAACCCCTCTGCCGATCCAGGGAGGGCTGGCGACTACCACGTGCCTCCTCTGATACATGTGGAGTCGCCAGCCGCTTTTTACCTGACAGTGAGGAGTTTTGCCAGGGGGACGTAGTGCGTGGGAGGATCAAGCCATTCCCCCCAGTTCCCCCTCTCCCCTAAACCGGCACCCCGACCGACCAGAGGAGGCACTAGTGCAGCGACCAGGACACATACCCACATCCGGCTTCCCATCCGCAGATATGGCCAATTGTGTCTGTAGGGATGCCCAACCAAGCCAGAGGTAACACGGGAATTCGAACCGTCGATCCCCGTGTTGGTAGATAACGGAATACACTGCTATGCTACAAAACCCATGCTTTTTAATGAAATGATTTCCCCGCATCTAACCTTCATTAATGCAGCCAGACACCTTCCAGGTGCATCTTTCCTGCAAAAGGCTCATTTTATACCCTGACCAAAATATGCCTGAACATGATAGACTGTGAGCAGTGGCTGCTGGGATGGGCTCCAGCATCCTCGCGACCCTGAGTCAGGATAAGCTGTTTGGATAATGAATGAATGAATGAATAATAGACATGCAAAGTCGTTGCTTGCCTATTAGTTAAGGTTTTGGGTGTATTTTGGCACATCATAGGTGGCAGTCTGGCAACTATAGTAAATTTAACTGAATTTATCTCTTTAGCCATGTTTATCTCTCTCAACATTTCCCCAATTCATCCACTCACCCTGCTTTACTGGGAGAGCTCACTACCTCCTCCTGCCCATGTATTTGCTGCACAGTTCCTTCACATCATTTCCCCAGATGGGAGGTACATTCCCCGCTAATCAATACGCTCTCGGCGCGCAGTTGTCCAGTGAGGAGCAAGGGGTCTATTTGTTGGATAAATATCAGTGATTGACCTGCAGAGACGTTTTAATCACCAATTCAGTGTTGTTAGATAAGTAGAGCCCTCCTCAGATTGACGCTGGCACTTCCTACCCTGCCAGTAATCCCACTTGCTTTGCCGTTTGTGAAATACCATCTCACATTCTCTCAGAGAATGACAAGTAATGATTTCATTGTCGTGGCAGATTATTCCGACTCCTCTTATCTCCATGAATCGGGCTCATAACAAATTTGAGAAAGTAGGTCAAATGAGAGGTAAGTCTTTCCCCATCTTTTTTGGCCAGGTAGGAGACAAAAGATGTCGTGCCACCACAACTCATTGACAAGTTTGAGAATGAAAAATCTCTCATCTTTACAATTGGCAAGCTCAAAGGTAGACATTTTGTTCATTTTAGGGATCCTTTGCTGGTGTTTAGCTTCACATCTATTTTTGACATGTGACACATCCACACATTTTCATAACAAGATGCAAATCCATACCTCTATTACTCACATAGCTTAGCATTTTAACAACCTCTCTGTTGCCTTTTGCTTCTTTGGAAAAAAAATAAAAAAACACATATTTGATCCTATTCTTTTCCCCATCCTCCAGGTCAGGAACGTTTTGGGAATATGACGCGGGTGTACTACAAAGAGGCGGTGGGGGCGTTTGTGGTGTTTGACGTGACGAGGGGTTCCACGTTTGAGGCCGTGTCCAAATGGAAACATGACCTGGACAGCAAGGTTAAGCTGGCCAACGGCAGCCCCATCCCCTCAGTGCTCCTGGCCAATAAATGTGACCAGAAGAAGGAAAATTCCAACAATGCATCCCTAATGGACAACTTCTGCAGAGAGACCGGCTTTCTCGGCTGGTTTGAAACCTCGGCTAAGGTGAGCGACGTGTACACGACCCAGAAGCTGTCAGTCTCCCAGATGCACAACACAGACTCACAAAGTCTCACTACATTCTATATCATTTTATGTTTTAAGGGTCTACTTCCTGTTTCAGCTGTTTCTTTTGAGAATGCGTCGCAGTAGCTGTTTGACACTTGCTAGGTGTCATGTAACTATGCACACATGCACGAGGCATTTAGGATTACCCTGTAATTCAGATTAATTCAGAGATTCATAGAAATGTCCATACTGCATCACATACCAAGCTGGTTAAAATACCTTGCATCGGACGTCTGGGTGATGTGGTGGTCCATTCCGTTGCCTACCAACACGGGGATCGGCGGTTCGAATCCCCATGTTGCCTCCGGCTTGGTCGGGCGTCCCTACAGACACAATTGGCCGTGTCTGCGGGTGGGAAGCCGGATGTGGGTATGTGTCCTGGTCGCTGCACTAGCACCTCCTCTGCTTGGTCAGGGTGCCTGTTCGGGGGGGGGGGGTGAATTGGGGGGAATAGCGTGATCCTCCCACGCGCTACATCCCTCTGGCGAAACTCCTCACTGTCAGGTGAAAAGAAGCGGCTGGCGACTCCACATGTATTGGAGTAGGCATGTGGTAGTCTGCAGCCCTCCCTGGATTGGCAGAGGGGGTGGAGCAGCGACCGGGATGGCTCGGAAGAGTGGAGTAATTGGCCAATTACAATTGGGGAGAAAAAGGGGGAATAATCAAAAAAAAAATGTTTGAAGTGGTTGAAAGGAGACAACCTGACAAGAAACGACTCTGTTGATAAGTTCTTAGTAGTCGCACAGAGTGGAGGCTGTGGTTGGAAATAATTTGTGATTTGTTATGTTTTGGTTTGGAGGTCAAATAACACTTAAAAAACCCCAGACAATTTTGGTAATATATATATATATATATATATATATATATATATATATATATATATTAGTGGCATTTTAGAGAATCAGTGTTTGAACAGTCTTCTGTGGTAAATAAGCTGGTTTCTGTAAAAAGACATTTTCAAAACACTAATTTATTTTTCTTTGCTTTTTAGGAAAAAAAAACATTAAGATATTAAATAAAGCCACTTCAGGCTCCAGAGTGCTAAATCCTTGAGAGTTTGGCTTTGAGAACAAAAACAAAAAAAGGAGGGGAGGGGGTTTCATAAGGAACAGCCTTTTAAGTATGGAAAATGATTTCCCCCCCATTTATTTTCCCATTCATGTCTATGGGGAGGTCGGCACTGGAGGGGCTCAACAGTAGTCTAGGCCACTGCAGAGGCGTGACTTCAAATCAAAGCCAGCTGTCTGCTCTCCAACCTCCGTACAAACTGATTACACATCCCCGACATAGCACGGCCCCTTTTCAGATGGCTATGAATCATCCTCATCTGTGCTTTCACGTCATTAGGGAATTAAGAAGAAAAAAAATGGTGAAAACCATTCGTTCAATCGATCCTCACCACTCTGCAGGCCATGCGTAACCCGGGTTTTTATTTTGGACCCATAAATCCTTTGCTGCTGCTTTCAGTGAGGCCGGGTGGGAAACAGAAGTGGCACATGAATGAAATGGTAAGATCGGCCCGCCGTCGGGAACGGTTAGCGTGAACGGCAACACATGTTCCCTCTTCTGCAAGGGGAATTACCTTCTTTTTTTTGTTTTTGTTTTGAGAAGAAAGGAGAAAATTGTTATGGTGCATGCCACATAACCGTAACATCCCTGGTTCGATTCCAGCAAGGGACCTTTGTTGCATGTCATGCTCATCTCCCTCCCCCCTTGCTTCCTGTCCTCCTTGTCATGGTCCACTATCCAATACAGGCAAAAAAAAATGCCAAAAAAAAAAAGAGGCCATCTGTCTGCCATGTATTTATTATTTATTTTTTTAATCCCCCCCCCTTTTCTCCCCAGTTATATACAGCCAATTACCCCACTCTTCTGAGCCGTCCCGGTCGCTGCTCCACCCCCTCTGCCAATCCGGGGAGGGCTGCAGACTACCACATGCCTCCTCCGATACATGTGGAGTCACCAGCCGCTTCTTTTCACCTGACAGTGAGGAGTTTCACCAGGGGGACGTAGCGCTTGGGAGGATCACGCTATTTCCCAAAGTTCCCCCTCCCCCTGAATAGGCGCCCCGACCGACCAGAGGAGGCGCTAGTGCAGCGACCAGGACACATCCGGCTTCCCACCTGCAGACACGGCCAATTGTGCCTGTAGGGACGCCCGACCAAGCCGGAGGTAACACGGGGATTCGAACCAGCGACCCCCGTGTTGGTAGGCAACGGAATAGATCGCCACGCCACCAGGACATCCCACTTTATTATTTGTAATAAATAACTTGCGCTGTAGCTTTCTACTCAAACACAAATTGTATACATTAGCAATTTATCGATAAGCCAGATGAATTAAAAACACCACAAACATTGCTAAGCTTACAGCTCACCCGTTTGTTTTTTTGCTGTAAACTAAATCCAGTTAACTGTCAGCTCATCGGGAACAATTTTACTGCTAAAAATATGGCAAGGGTTACTGCAAATATGCGCTGGGCTAATACTGTTTGCAATTAGAAAAAAAAAAAGAAAATGTTGCCGAGTTCTTGCTGCTCCATCACATGCCTCTGTTGCACAAGCATGGTATTAATATACTCGTGTTATTTCTGCGTTTGTCACTCTTCATTTTATGGCCCGTCATTCTTCCTCAGTTCTCGTCTTTCTCGTGTTGTCTAAAAGGCTGAAGAGCTGTCTGCCATTGTTTTCATGCACCGCCACCACAACGTGGTCGGCTGCTGTTCACAGCAGTCTTTAACTTTCCTGGGATTTCCAGAAGAAATTTAAAGAAAAGGGCTTCGGTTATATTGTGATCGACAAAGCTACTCAGAAAATTAAAAATTAACAAAAATCAGAATGCTTTAAAGGTAGGACTGGCAGAAATAAACTTATTCTTATGACACAACATCCAGAATGTGCAGAACAAATATGCTGAGTGAATACACTGTAATTTGTATTGAAGTTATTGCTGCAGTCTGCTGACCTGGGATCAGCCTCTGCTGGTCAACAGAGATAGCCTAACAGACATGTTGCCCTATTTACAGTCAAGCATCATGTGTGTGATGTTGGGCAGTGGAGCTGCAGCCTGCCAATAACAAGAAAGTTGGGTACCGTCAAACACACTGCTGATGGAGGCAGCATGGGCTGTTGACACTGTTTTTTGCATGAGTAAATAGGTGCAGCAGGGCTGGGATTTGTATAAGGACTTTTCACTGTTTCGTTGTCATCGCAACCAACATCAGTCACATGGACCTTTTGCCTCCGTTGTAGACGTAGAGACCTAAGCACTACGGTTATATAAGGAACTGTGACATGCTGTGGTCAATATATTAAGAGTTTGAAAACTTATTCAGTAATAGAAAATGTCCTTTCTGTTTTCTATCAATTTTTCATAGTTTCTTTGTCCATCAGATAAGTATTTTTAAACGCCTCTGCCACATTCAATTACCTTTCAAATTCCTCTTCCTTCTCTGTCGCATTACTTTGCTTCGAACTGGCCTTAAATTAGGGTAAGCAGGTATACTGGTACCCTAACCGTTATGTTTGACCTTAACTAGTAAGGTAACCACTGGGTGGCACGGTGGCCCAGTGGTTAGCACTGTTGCTTCACAGCAAGAAGGTCCTGGGTCGAACCCCAGGCTGTCCCAGGTCCTTTCTTTGTGGAGTTTGCATGTTCTCCCCATGTCTGCATGGGTTTCCTCCAGGTGCTCTGGTTTCCTCTCACCATCAAAAGGACATGCATGTTAGGGTTACTACTCCTGTCTGTGCCCCTGAGCAAGGCAATGGAAAGAAGAACTGGAGTTGGTCCCCGGGCGCTGCAGCTGCCCACTGCTCCTGTACAGTAGGATGGGTTAAATGCAGAGAACACATGTCATTGTAAAAATACAATTCGTTGTAAGAATACAATGACAAAATAAAGAGGCTTTTTTGGGGGAGGGGATTTTTCCGCCTTTTTCTCCCAATCGTATCCAGCCAATTATCCCCCTCTTCCGAGCCGTCCTGGTTGATGCTCCACCCCCTCTGCTGATCCGGGGAGGGCTGCAGACTACCACATGCCTCCTCTGATACATGTGGAGTCACCAGCCACTTGTTTTCACCTGACAATGAGGAGTTTCGCCAGGGGGACATGGCATGTGGGAGGATCATGCCATTCTGGCGATTCCTGTGTTGGTAGGCAATGGAATAGACTGCCACGCCACCCGGACGCCTGGAATGGCTTTTTCTAATGAAGATTTTGGCTTGGTTTTGATTGTCACATTCTTCTTTTCATCAAAACAGCCATGAGATATGTTTAACACCATCACACCATATCCCTGCTATTGAAGAGTAGACGGGACATCACTGTTTGCATTCACATGATACACTAATTAGTCATAAAGCATGAGATTACAATATAATGTGACTTGTAAATGATAGACGAAATCTTTTCTTTGCCAGACTGCGCTTTTAATTAGCATCTCACATAATCAAAAACAGGTGTCTCATTTGGTGTCCCTGATACATAATCAGTGTGCTTTTATAATATTTGCAAATTGAAATTTTGCTTCTCCCAGTAGATTTTTTTTCTTTTTTTAATGCATCCTACATGCCTATTCAGTGTTTATCATACTCAATTACACTCAATAATCTCTGCAGGGGCTCTTGTAAATATCTTACTGGCTGAAGGGATTGTAAATATGTTCTGCAGATTTAGTCGTACTTAGTCATACTTAGTCATGTAGGTTTTGTCAGTTCATTGAATGTTGCCCCCCCCCCCCTCATTTGGCACGCAACAAATCTGACATCTGGTCCTTTTTGATATTTCCAGGACAACATCAATGTGGACGAGGCAGCACGTTTCCTTGTAGAGAACATCTTGGCCAATGACAAAGGCTTGCCGTACGAGGAGAGCAACGGAGAGCGGATCAAACTGCACCAGGAGACTGTGGCTGCCGAGAGCAAGTCAGGCTGCTGCTAACACTTAACCCGCACTGCCATCAACCCTGTCCTGGCACGCCCCCAACCACGCACCTACCATGTGGCTCCATCCTCCTGCCGAGGCCTTGGACATGAGTAGGAATTTCGGAGTCTCTAGACTCTTTAATTCCCAAATCCTCTTGCCACAGTGTAAACCCATCTGGTCTTTTCAACTGTTGCTTTTTCGACCTTTTCCCCCACTGAGCCATGAATAGTCGCCTACTCTGACTCTCCAGTTGTTCCTAATATTTTTCCCATCATTTCAGTATGTCTTTTTTTTTTGTTGCTTTCCTTCAAACTAGAGGGCCTGTATCACACGTTTTTGTCAACTTACATCTCCGTAATTGTGGACTGCACCCCATGTTGCTGAACCTCGGCACGCCCATGTTGTTCCCGGCCACACTGGGAATCCTGGACTGTATCACACCAGCTGAAGGGTTGCAAACTGAGTAACGTTGATACTCACAAGCTAACAAAAGCAACCCGTAACAGCCTGTAGATTTTTTTTCCAGATTGTCCATTTTGTGTGTCCCCCCCCCCCCCCCCACATTCCTCTTTATATCTGTTCCCTGGTCAGTCAGGTAGCTCTTGTGTGCCACAATGGAGACTTTATTGACGGGTGTTTCACCAGTTAATTGAGATGAAAAACATATGTAGATGACTCATAAACAAGCATCTTATTGATGATCTTGCCTCCATCTGTCTTTTATATTGGCTTGCAATGTAAAAAGCAAGGAAAGGGGCATCGCACATTTAGCAATGTCGCACTACTATTTTTCATAATGGTTTCTCAAGCTTGGTTGTCTTTTCTTTGTGTACGTGACCACATGTAGCCGAATAATGCACAACAGTAAGTGTTTTTTGTTTTAACATGAAGGTTTGTCACTTTTTTTAGTGTACTCTCCAAGCACTCACAAAATGGGCAAAAAAGCCCATCATATCAGCATTCTGAAGGAATAATGAGTAATGAAGGTATTATATAAGAAATGGAATGAACTCTGTTTCAATTTGTATTTCTTTAATTGTACAAAAAGGTACATCTGAGGTATGTATTTTTTAAACTCTTCGGCCGTACATAGTTGGTGGGCTAGCTCGTGGCTAACATCAGAGGATTTCTCCATCTCGTCTTATGGGGATTTCAGTCTCTCTTGATGTTAGTCAACTTTTTTCTGTTTTGAATATGGAGTTTGGATTATGAAGTTTACACATAAAAAATACGTAGTCTACTCCAAGAGCAGAAAAGAATAAACATTTTTAAAAGCTTATTTTGCTGTTCCTCATTCCAGCTGTTGCAGCTGAGAGATCTACCGCCTGTCTTTATCGATGTACAGACAAGGCATTTTGTCATTCAATAAACAGAAAAAAAACTCCAGGTACAGTGAGGTGCGATGGATTAAATACTACTCTGTCAGAATGGAAAGGATATATTTCAACCACGGATCAAGGACAAACTATTCGCAGTCCACAACCCAGTTGCATTTTCCAGATTATTGTAACAAGCTGAAAGAAACAGCATCATCTCACATGTCGAGGTCTTCCTGGTTTACATGTAACACATTTTCCAGTGGCATTCAGTCTAAACACGAATGATTGTCGCAGAGACAACAGGCCACTGATATGGCAGCGAAAACCTATTGCAAAAAAAGTTGTCACAAATGATAAAAATTACATTCTGGCTTTTCTCGAACAATGAACAGAGTGAGACTGTAAATGTTTGCAAGGGGTAGTATGTTTGATGTCTGACGATAATACAAATTGCTCAATTTTGCTGCTTCCCAAAATCTTGATTGTTAATTTGACACAATAAATAACCCTGAATTTGGACCAAATCTGTTGATGATCATGTGACACACACACACGACCAGAATAATGATTGACAGTAAAAGTGTGAATTAGATATGATGCATTTAAGGACATTTGAACATTGTGTGTGTGTGTGTGTGTGTGTGTGTGTGTGTGTGTACCATGGAGATAGGCATAGCTCATGTCTATTGGGGGAAATGGTTGTGGAAATATTGCATGAACAATAGATGTGCAAGAGGAAATACAGGAAAAGACAGTATTATGCAACTCTTCCCGAGGAGGGATATCTCTCTGAGGGGTGTTGAAAAAGAAGTTATGTGTGTTAGTGAAAGCAGTTTGCGTGTTCGCGCATGCGTGAGCCCATGCGTCTCCACGCTGGAAAGGAGTGTGACGAGTCATCCGACACTGTTCGCTCACCATGCACCTCAACCACAGAGGGTTCCCCGGAGGCCTCCGCGACACAGAGGTTACACTATTTCAACAACATCTCATTCATTGCCAGTGCAGTAATTCACAAGGCGTTTTAAATATACTCCATTTCCGATTTACCTTTATATCAGGTCGGGATGTCGACTCACCGTCTTCAAAGCACATCGCACAGTGGAATCCCGACGGATAAGGTGCAAATTACATAGACCGCCTCAGACGTCCGTAGAGCTCCGCCCCCTTCCTCGTTGTCCTGTCTCCTAGCAACGCGTCAACTTCCAATCCGCTGGTTAATCAAAACAAACGCACTGCCAGCGGCTCTCAGACAAGTTTTCTTTTCTACCTGGTTTAAAAAAAAAACTGACCGATAACACAGCTATCCTCTCCAACTGCGATGTCCAAGACGTCCCGAAAGAAAAGGGAATCCACCAGCAGAGCCACCTCATCCCAAGGACCGCTGCAAAGTAAAGAGTGAGTTTGTTTTTACTTCGCTGTTTAACCGTCAATGGTGGTTGTGCGCAACTAGCTAAAACTAGCGTAAATAGAATCACTCGTTAGCGGAACTAGCTAAATCTCATCACATCTGGAAGACGCTGAAATCTTACTACGGACGCAGGAAACGTAAAATAAGAAAAGGTTGACACTAGCACCTGTTGTAGACACTCCCTTTAAATTGCCAGTAGGATGTTTAATAAAAATAAAAGAAAGAAGGAAAAAAAAGAACTGTGACATTGAGCCTCAAAGCAGACCTAATGTTAATGGCACCAGCCTGTTGGCCTCACCAGCCCAACGTGTTTGGATGGTCACCTTTATTTTAACGGTCTGTGTGCATTTTCCTATTAGAGCAGCATCCCTTGTAGCCAGTGCCACGGAGGTGCCGGGAGATGTGAGAAGATGCAGACTCTCCATCTGGCCTGAGTGGAGTGAAGCAGAGGTCAATGGGGAAAAATGGGATTCGGCCAAAGGAGTCAAAGATGCGAAAATGATCAGGAGCCCCTTAACTGTGAGTTTGGTGTAGAAATATAGGTTCTATACAGCTTGGTGCTTTTTCTCTAAACGAATCCATTGGAGCTTTTCTCATGATTCGCCAATAACATGTTGACAGTATATATATTGTTATTCCTTTTATCTACTTTGCACTTTGCAAATTCATGTCATTATGTTAAAATGTTAAAATTGTTAAAATTGTTTAAATGTTAAAATTGGCAGCACGGTGGTGCAGTGGTTAGCGCAGTCGCCTCACAGCAAGAAAATTCTGGGTTCGAGCCCCGGGGTAGTCCAACCTTGGGGGTCGTCGCGGTCATCCTCTGTGTGGAGTTTGCATGTTCTCCCCATGTCTGCGTGGGGTTCCTCCGGGTGCTCCAGTTTCCTCCGACAGCCCAAAGACATGTAGGTCAGGTGAATCGGCTGTACTAAAAATTGCCCCTAGATGTGAATGTGTGTGTGTGTGTGTGTGTGTGTGTGTGTGTGTGTGTGTGTGTGTGTGTGTGTGTGTGCGCGCGCGTGCGCGCGCGTTTGTCTGTGTCTGTGTGTCTGTTTGTCAGCCCTGTGATGGTCTGGCTGCCTATCCAGGGTGTCTCCCCACCTGCCGCCCAGTGACTACTGGGATAGGCTCCAGCATCCCCACGACCCTGAGTAAGGATAAGCGGTTTGTATAATCAATGAATGAATGAAGGAATGTTAAAGTGTCATATGCAGTGTTCACTTCTTTATAGTCATGCCGTTGTATGACAACAGAAACATAAAGACATGTCAATGACAACACATGTATTGTGTTTTTGCTATGTTGAAACACAAAATAAGCGATCACAAACAGAATCGAAGGCAATAGAAAGTTGGCATTTCAAAGTGGCAATCTATAAGGTTCTCACTTAAATAAATGTATATGTAAAGTTATCTTTTGCCAAACAAAATGACGCAATGACAGTTCAGCCCATTGGCCACTGATGAAAGCCCTCGCATTTGCAGTAGTATGGAGAAATACTAACTTGTGTCTGCGATGACATTTCCGCCAAAATTCCCAAGCGTCGAGTGAGGAGTTTTATGTCACCCAGCATTGGTTGGACTAATAGAGATGATAGGCAGAACAAACACTCTGTGTTCCAGTCAAACTAGTTAGTGGCTTTGAAATGACTCCTGGAAAGCGTATGCCCAAAAAGTACGCAACCGAATTTTGAGATTGCCTCTTTAAACACTGTGGGCAATGAGGTGTTCCAATCCTTACCCCACTAAGATGAAGTGGAAGTACGTCAGCTATGTTTGTGAAAAGGTCTATTCTGTTGTTGATATCAGATAAAAAATATCCTTCATGTTTTTTGTTAATTTTTGTGGATCGATTTGGTATTATACAATGGTGCAGTTGCTGCCTTTTCTTTGGTCCCTTGCAACAGAGAGTATTAGGACAATTTATTAGGTGTTTGACAGAGTATATATAAATTCACAATTATATGGACAACAGTGGAAAAAAAATACTGGTGTAAATGGCTGTTTTGGGGGTTACTCTCACTAGAGTCTGAGTCAGTCTGCACTCCCTGTGCTCAACTGCACCAGTAGCGGCTGAAGGAGAGTTACCTTGTAGCTCTTTAGAAGTGCTTTGTCTTGGTGATTCACAGCTCTTCCACTTACGGTCTGGCAACACTGTTGATCTTAAAGCAGAATAGCCATCATCTGCTCCCTGTGGTGGCGCTTTATGGATCATTTTTAAAATTTCACAATTTAAATGTCATTATTTTTATGCTGCAGCAGCTGTAAAAATACGATGGCAGTGCGCCACAGATGGCCCTATGTAGGGGACACTCCAATATGAATGAATGGTATGATTTTCTTTTTGTTTGCAGCAATTCTTTGAAGATCCTGAGGGAAAAATTTGTATGCCTCCATCGTTAAAAGTTCACTCCTGGAAGCGCCCCTCAGAGTTCATTGTCAACAAGGTGAGGTGGTTTTCAAGTTCCACATGAATGGGATGACTTCAAATGGTTGAGTACATGTTGCCAAGTAACGATAAAAACATCAACCCAAAGAGTGTACAAAATCTCCCAAAAAGTTTAAAATAGCCCAAAATATGTCTGTAGCCGGGGAGGCATATTCTCACATTATGCATACCGAAATGCCTCTAGGATTAAGAATCTCTTGTCTGCTCTATGTTCTTTCAGGAATCAGGGACATTTATTTGTCATTTCATTTCATTTACTTGTGTACATGAAATGAAACGAAATATAGTTTCCCCCAGCCCACAGCAGTGCAACACAAAGACAAAAACACATATCCAAAACCTACAAGAAACACATATATCCAAACTACAAAAAAAACCCCAAAACCTACAAAACTACAAAAACATATATATCCAACATCCATCCATCCATCCATCCATTATCCAAACTGCCTATCCTGCTGTCAGGGTCGCGGGGATGCTGGAGCCTATCCCAGCAGTCATTGGGCGGCAAAAATTCACTGTCCAAGAGAGCAAACGCCAGCCAGGATGACTGTCGGAACTGCCGGTCTGCATGGGTTAGCAGTTAGCTTAGCCTGCCCCGCTTCTGCGTGCTTTCAGACCACCCTCGGTGTTTCCTCTTCGGGCACAGCTCCAGTCAGGGCTGTGGTCCCTGGGCTCACCGGACGGAGCAGACCAAGCTCCCCCAGCCGATCCAGTGACAGCTCTCCCAGCCACCAAATGAAGACAAGAAACTTAGACGCAGACGTGGACAAAGACACTGCATGGGCGGTACTGGGTTAGGCTGCCGCAAATGTGACTTCGTGCTGCCATCTTCCCACACCTGTACTGGGTGAGGCTGCTGCAATCGTGAATTCACACTGCCATCTTCCCACACTAGAAGCAGAAACCAAGGACCAGAGATCCCATCAAAACAATCCTGGCATAGTTTTGAGCTAAAACAGAGTGCCAAAATTACAGTCAAATGTGGTGGACTCTGATTTCTGTTTTACTGTATTTGCAGTGAGATTTTGGTTTAATCTGTGGGAATCTGTTTAATCCACTCTTGGAGTACTTATTTCCATATTTGCCTGGCATTGTTGCTCCCCTTTTCACTGTCTCTCTCTGCTCATGTTGCAGTCTTAGCTCACATTCTCTCTCTCTCTCTCTCTCTCTCTCTCTCTCTCTCTCTCTCTCTCTCTCTCTCTCTCTCTCTCTCTCTCTCTCTCTCTCTCTCTCTCTCTCTCACACACACACATACACAGAGCCCCTCCTTCCACCCGCTTGCACTCTACACTGGTACGCCGATATAGTTTGACTATTTTTTTTTTATTGCTATGGCTTTCTTTCCACAGTTGCAGCTTTTCAAAAAGTCCCAAATTGAGTGAGCAGCAGTATTTGATTTTCAACCCCTGGCTCCTGTTTCAAAGTAGCCCAACTGGGTGGGACACCAGCGGAACTGGCAACTCTGAATGCATAGCTGCACTGTCTGACTGGCTTGTTTATCCGTGTTGGTTTACACGATCTTATCATGTTTGTGCAAATGTGTTTGTTCTTAACGAACACTTACCACCATAGTGCCACTGTATAAACCACTTCATAGATCAACTTCATTTTAGAGATGACAATGCCTCACAATAACAAAAGTATAATGTAATATTTCAGGATTTTTGCCAAAGAATAATTCTTTGCCATATACTGTGTGCCGCCTAACTAAGTAGAACATCCCTCGATGCCTCTGACAACGTAATGTCAGTAAGGCAGGGATCCTCCTGGAGGCACTGGCAGGTAGTGGCACCGCAGTAGCAGCCTTTGGCACTGCAGTGGCAGCCTGTGGCGACTTGCTGTCAACCAGGGTGGGACCAAATTTCCTGGTTTGTTTTCATGACAGGTCAGTCTTTTTTTCTCCCTACAAGTCTGTTTTAGATATTGTTAAGATGTACTTTATTTATTACTTTATTTGGGATGGTTGTTGAGCAACCACGTACACGTTCTACTTTTCTGTTTTTCATTCATTTTATGTAATGACTTCCACCAATAAGGTTATGATTTTGCCCATTTTGAAATAAAAAGGAACAAAAACAGACAAACAAAAAAGTAGAGCATGTAGAATGTGGTTGCTCAACAACCATCCTAAATAAAATACTAATAAAGTACATATTGACATCTCTTAACATCTAAGACTTATGAAAAAAAAAAGACTTATGGCTGCTGTTCTGTCCCGAAAACAAACCAGAAAATTTGGTCCCACCCTAGTTGACAACGCCCCAGGCTGCCACTGAGGTACCACTACTTGCCAGTGCCCCTAGGAGGATCCTGTTAACACTCGTAACGGTACTGCTCCACTTTGTTCGTTCCTCTTAGTGCAATACTGAGCAATCTAGCTTCCTGTATGCTAATGAATTACTTATCCCAGTCTTAGGTCTATATATAGGTCATATATACACGACATGGCAAAAGTATGTGGAAACCTGAACATCACACCCATATGTGCTTGATGAACATCTCATTCCAAAACCACGGGCATTAATATGGAGTTGGTCCTGCCTTTGCTGCTATAACAGCTTCGCTCCTCTGGGAAGGTTTTCCACTGGATTTTGAAACATGGCTGCTGCGATTCACGCCCATTCAGCCACAACAGCATTAGTGAGGTCAGGCACTCATGTTGGAGAGAAGACCTGGCTCACAGTCAGCGTTCCAATGTATCCCAAAGGTGTTGGGATCAGGGCTCTGTGCAGGCCAGTTAAGTTCTTCCACACCAAACTCAGCAAACCATGTCTTTATGGACTTCACTTTGTGCACTGGGGCACTGTCATGCTGAAACAGCAAAGGGCCTTCCACAAACTGTTGCCACAATATTGGAAGCATACAATTCTCTAGAATGTCATTGTATGCTGTAGCATTAAGATTTCTCCTCACTGGAACTAAGGGGCCTTAGCCTAAACTGTGAAAAACAGCCACAGACCATTATTCCTCCTCCAGCAACCTTTAAAATTGGCACTATGCATTTGGACAGGTAGCGTTCTCCTGGCATCTGCCAAACCCAGATTGATTCTTTAGACTGCTAGATAGTGAAGTGTGATTCATCACTCCAGAGAACGTGATTCCACTGCTCCCAAATCCAAGGGCAATGTGCTTTACACCGCTTCAGCTGACGCTTGGCATTGCACATGGTGATCTTAGTTTTGTGTGCGGCTACTCAGCCATGTAACCCATTTCATGAAGCTCCTGACGAACAGTTCTTGTGGTGACATTGCTTCCAGAGGTAGTTTGGAGTGTTGCAACTGAGGACAGACAATTTTCACCCTCTTTAAGCTTCACCACTCGGCGGCCCTGTTCTGTGAGCTTGTGTGTCCTACCTCTTCACTGCTGAGCTGTTGTTACTCTGGGACGTTTCCACTTCACAGTAACAGACTTACTGTTGACCGGGGCAGATCGAGCAGGGCAGAAATTTGACCAATTGACTCATTGGAAAGGTGACATCCTATAACATCCTAGTACAGTTGGTACTAGGGATGGGTACCAAAACTCAGTATTAAATGGGCACCAGTGCGAAATCTTTAAAGACCATTAATGGTTCTGCTATCAGTATTGGAGACATAAATGTTACCTTGCACCTTTTATCTCACCAACTCCGTTTCTAATTTGCAATAAGATTAAGACATTGGTCTATGATGGATTTTCACTATTCCCAATCCGAAAGACCGGCTCTCTCTCAGTGCCTGTCATGTGCGAGCGGAGCTGAGGGGCGGGGCCAGCACTCTCTTCCTCCCTCTCTCTCTCTCTCTCACACACACACACACACACACACACACACACACACACACACACACACACACACACACACACACACACACACACACACACACACACACACACACACACACACACACACACACACACACACACACACAGCCTGCTCTTAGAGACAATGATGGAGAAAGAACTAAACGGTCAAAAGTCTGGTTATACTTCACTTCATAAGTCTGGTTATATGTCACTAGAGTCGATGCTGACAATGCCCGTTGCTGCCGCAAGTGCAGCAAGTCTTGCATGTAAGGGTGGAAACACATGCAGTCTTTAGAAACATCTAGTGAAAGTGCATCAAATATGGGTGGAGAAATGCAGTTTTGACTGTCTAGCTCGTAGTTTATCCATCGTGTTCCCATCCACCTCAGGTATGTTATGTATGCTTGTAGCCTGGAGCCCACACGAAATTAACTAAATTATACAAACATGGATTAGTGATTAAAAGTAACACTCTGTCCAGACATGAGAAAATAAAGCAACGTTAATTGTGTTTTTAATTTGTTTTATTTTTTTCTTAAAAAAAGAACAAAAGAACCGATAACAGTACCGTTAAAGTACCGGATCATATCAGTAAGAGTAGTAGTACCGTTAAAATCTTAATGACACCCATCCCTAGTTGGTACACAGGAATAATCGCAGAAACTAGACGGGCATACAGTGTTGATTCAGAGAACGGTTCTCTCCCCCTTTTCCCCCCTCAACATCCATCGTCCTGTTTTTAAAGAGCACGCTTCAGAAACAGAAAAGAGATGATGACTGACTTTCATTTAGTTTCACCACAACAGTAGAAAAGAGCCAACCGCCCTTGACCAAAAGAGAAGGCTTTCTTATTCACAACCCGTGGAGACTTTAATTCATATTTTATTTGTACCCTGTGGGATTATAGTAATATGGTAGTCAAATATTCATCACAGCCACACTTTCTAGAGTATCATGGCTGGTTAAGTGAGAGCTGCTAAGGTCCTAAAATGTTTAGAGAAGCATATTTGATAAGTAGGTGACTTGGATCAAGACACATGATTGATATCTTTTTTGAACAGGTGACCCATTTCTTTCTTTCCATAGAGAAGTATGTTAAAGCTGTTTGACCATTTTGTGTACTAAAACCTGTAGACGTGTATGTACCGACTACAGCTCAGCAAGTTACGCACCACCAGTGGGTGAACACTGTTATCTGTTTTTGTGTGGGGTATTAAAAAGTCAATTTGTCGCTTTGCAGTATTGTTTTATACCTTCAAACATCTGTGTGCTGTGTTCTAGGGTCCTGCAGTCGTTGAAAGTGAAAGTGCCTTTGACCTAATCTCCCCTAATGATCATCTGATTTGCAGTGAGGTGAGTTTAAAGTGAGGTAAGTATAAAGAAGCATTCATTATTTGGCCATTATGTAGGATCATGACGTGTTTGTCCTATCTTGTATTGATTTATCTTTGAAATGTGTGATTTGTCACATTAAGTGAAATTTGATTGACAGAAATTAATTACACTGGGCCGCTGTGGCATACTATTGATTTAGAAAATGAATGATGGAGCGGATAACTGAGGAATCAGCTGATTGATTTGTGGATCAACGAGTAGTTACACTGGTCTAGATTACTCCCTTTCTTCTTTGCCCTTCCATCCAGCTGATGAGGGGGCTCATAAGTGAGCTCTATATTGTTTGGAAGCTGTGTAACAGCACCGCAGAGGAGCAGGAGCGGTGGAAGCCCTGGGAGCACATCTACTCTCTCTGTAAGGTGGTGAAAGGTCATGTACCACTCTACAATGTCTATGGGAAATACGTGGTCAGACTCTACTGGATGGTGAGCCTCACTCTATCACACGTACGCACACAGGCTGAGTTGTAAAGGATACTGATTCATCGGATGCTTTCTTTACACACATCCTTTGCACATTGTGAACAGTGGACTGGGGGTGGGCGGTTTTTGTATGATCCTCTCCCTGTACCTTATGTAAATGAGCAACCTGGTATGAAAACTGGAAGAGGCCTATGGACATTGTCTCACAATCCCACCCCATTAGCAAGGCAATTTTCAGTGATGCACTTGAAAGGGTGAGAATGAGATCTCTTGTATTATTTAGCAGTTCCCAGAGGAGAAAGCAAGGAAGTGGAGAGTGGGGGATGGAGCAGAATAGAGTAAGGGAAAGAGAAAAGGAGAGACAGGATAAAAAAAAAATCCTTGACCACTCAAAGCTGAAGTCAGTCAGCCTTGCTGCTGTACTAGGAGCGGCCAGGGCCTCAAACAATAGTATAAGTAGCTCTTAAAGCAGTGGTGCTTCATCATGTGTTCCATACATATATGGGATCATCATTCCAACTCAACAGCAGTTGATTTCACTGATAAGCACATCTTCAACCAGACATGGTGGCATTCATGAAATTGTTGATGGTGAGGGAAGTCTGCTTAAAAACTGACTTTCGGAGACTGATATTTTAGTTGTATGATTTCTCTATTTTCAATGAATCACATAACTCTTTAGTTTACATCATTATATATCTTCCTAACTGCATTTTACCTTGTTTACTTTTCCTTTGATTAAATGTGCTCAAATTGTTTGTGTTTATTTTCTGTGATGGCTTGTGAGTTTCTGTGTTTTTGATATTTGCCCACCATCTGCAGATAGGATGTCTTTAAGCTTTGCCATCTTTATACATACATACATACATACATACATACATACATACATACATACATACATACATACATACATACATACATACATACATACATACATACATACATACATACATACATACATACATATATACACATATATATATATACATATATATATACACACGCACACACACACACACACACACACACACATATATATATATATATATATATATATATATATATATATATATATATATATAGACACACACACACACACACACACACACACACACACACATACACCACACACACAACTTAAGTGTTTTATCCAACAATTTGGTTTTTGGAGAGGCTTAGAGGAGACAGATCTAAAAGAGACAAAGTATTTAAACGGCTCACCCTGCCTTGACAAACAAGCATGACATGGTTGTTGGCAGTCATCCCCTGTGCCAACCATGGCATGCTAACAGATGGTTGTGGAGAAGGCATGGAGCACCCCACCCCCACCCTGACCCCTACGCTTCTCTTTTTGCTTCCATGTCTCCTATTTTACCTCATATAAACCTCTGCCCTTTCTCCCTGCGTCGTTCTCTCACTGCTCCTCCTCAGCAGAATCTTTCCAACTGTTTCTGTCTTCACACAGCTATCTACATCTGCTCCCCTCTCTTCTTCCTGCTCTCTGTTTCACTCTTCCGTGTCCCTGTATTCCTCCATCCTTCTCCTCGCCACTGCTCTGAACTGTCCCCTTGCACAAGCACCCTGTCATATCTGTGAAGAGAACGAGCTCCCCCTCAGGGTCAGGGTGGGGTTAGCGAGAGAGGCAGTGAGAGAGGGAACAAGGAGGGAAGGGTGTGCGTGTGTTGCCTGCGCACGCGGGTCTGATAGATAGAGGGATAAGTAAGAGAGAGGCACAGCTGGGAACAGTCAGTCAGATTATAGCCTGCTTGTGGAGACCGCTGCTTATGCCTGCCAGCGGTGTGAAACACTCATAGACAGCCAGTGGACACATCACACAGCACTGTCAGTCAGTCTGCCAGTTAGCATGTAACAACCAGTGACACCTCACAAAATGCTAAGATGTTGGGTTTGGGCAGCCAGTTGGAGGATAAAGAATAGAGCTACCCAGTTCCACATACATATACCATATACACAGTGGTCAGCGGGGTCATTGACCACTGGGATGCCGAGATCTGAAGTGATGCTAAATCCACCAATGGGATCATATGCATTGGGTTATTAGGAGGAATAATGTGTTTGTTTACATGTTGTGGTGTACTGCGTCACAATAAAACAAGTTTTTATGGTCCTCAACTAACACTGTTAAAGTAATCGCAATTGGACAAGGCCTGGCCTTTGATGATCTAGAGTGATAGTTTATACTGATTTAAACCGCTAATTAATGTTTCCAGTAGTGAACTAATCATTTTGAACACTCATACATTTTGCTCTTTGATGTTAACATTGGCTGGCCTGGCAGAGGTAATCAGATTTACCATACCATGATGAAAATCTGATGATTAGCATGGCACACAGCAACCACACTAATCTGTTTGTTGGACCCCTGTCTTCTTTCTAATTTTACATTTTATGCATTTAGCGGGCTGTCTTATCCAGTGTAACTTATAATGAATACAACAGACGCGAAAGCTACATTTCTAGCTTGAAATTAAAAATAAGGAGTGGAAGTGTCAAAGTGAAATACTATTTTAAATAGAGTGACGAGAGTTCTGACAGAGCAAGGGTACCTTATAATTAAATGTCCATGATTTTTTTTATTCCCCCTCCTCCCCTTTTTCTCCCCAATTATATCCAGCCAGTTACCCCACTCTTCCAAGCCGTCTCGGTCACTACTCCACCCCCTCTGCCGATCTGGGGAGGGCTGCAGACTACCACGTGCCTCCTCCAATACATGTGGAGTCGCCAGCCACTTCTTTTCACCTGACAGTGAGGAGTTTCGCCGGGGGGGGGCGTAGTACATGGGAGCATCATGCTATTCCCCCTAGTCCCCCCTCCAAACAGGTGCCCCGACCAACCAGAGGAGGCGCTAGTACAGCGACCAGGACACATACCCACATCCGGCTTCCCACATGCAGACACGGCCAATTGTGTCCGCAGGGACGCCCGACCAAGCCAGAGGCAACACGGACATTCGAACCAATGATCTCCATGCTGGCAGGCAACGGAATAGACCGCCATGCCACCTGCATGCCCCAAATTGTACAGGATTTTATTCCCTTGTAAAATGCAGAAAAACATGTTTTTTAAATTCAATAAGTTGTCTTTGTAAGTTTGACCATACAAGACTTTGAGAATTTTAACAACTATTACTGCCTTTGTGCAGAAATTATTGTGCAGGGAAAAGAGGACACTTTCTAACATCACAATAAGCCCATGGATTTGTATGAATTGTCACACCCACTAAGTGAGTAAACAGACTGAGAACTCTAAACCAACAGAAAGAGGACGTCATTTTTTTTTGAGCTGTCACTGAGGATGGAGATATAAATTCTTCTTCATATTCTGCTGTCTTTTCACATGCTTCCTTACTTTTTGCCTGTAAGGGTCACTGGAGGAAGTTGATGGTGGATGATGCCATGCCATTTGATAAGGACAACAACCTGCTTCTCCCTGCCTCCACCAGTCAGTCAGAGCTGTGGCCCATGCTGCTGTCCAAAGCGCTCATCAAAGTGGCCAATACAGAGTGAGTTACATCCATGCAGAAACTGTTATAGTGCGCCTTCTATCCTGAGGAGGCAGGTACAAGTTAAACTATGGCACCAGAACATATATATGTTCATCCTTACTGTAATACCCATTAACTGACCCACAGAAGCACCATAGGCAAAGTACCAAAAAGTATGGAAGATAACACAACAAACTTTCCACTTTATTGCCCCTCTATACTCTTCTACTTGCTGCCCAGTAAATTTGCAAACCCATGCAGGGTTTTCTCTGATGTATTCGCATCAAAACTATTGCAGTAACAGCATTTAAGCAACAACACATGGCACAACAAAATATTCGTTCAAACTGGACCAATTGCAAGCGTAAAGCAGTTCACCGTCCATATGTTCATAGTCAAGTTTATTTGCATTATTACATCAGTATCTCAACACACTTTATGTCAACGGAAGAAAGAAAAGCCCACAATAAAGGATATCATTAAGAATTTATTGGTCAAGCCAACCAAGAGTTGATCAAAGTAGGCTGTGAGAAAGTGAAAAAAAGATGAATTTTAAGTCTCAAAATCTCTGTTGTTTAATTTGCTTCACTGCAATATCATGTTGATTAAAAAAAATACATGCTGGACTGAAGGGTCTTTCGATTTCTACTTGTTTACAATGGCTACAAAGTGCTACAAAGTGAATAGAACTCTTTAACACATATGGTTCCCTTGGAAGACTTGGCAAAACCTCCACCTGACCTAATCTGCTCTGCCCAGCACTGTGTCACATTCGGGTGACAGACAGGCAGTGTGCCTGTCTGTGACAGAAGGACATGGGATATGTCAAGGTGGTTGGTACCATGCCCTACTGAGGGTCGAGGCATAAATGTTTCATCCAAGACAGGAAACAAGGGAAGTGTCTTCGACTGTGAATCATTTATAAGTCTTGGTGCAAGTTCACTGAAGTTTAACTGTGAATTATAACAATCTTTACCCTGCTTTATGCAAGGGCCTTTCACAAAGCTATGATTCCATATTCCCTCTCTTAGTGTGAGTAGAGAGCTCACTCATATTTATGATACAGTTAATCCCTCTTTCAACTTGCGTATGGAGTGTGGCAATACTGATTGAGTTTTATTGATTTCATTTCATTGGAGATCATCATTATGGTAGACTGGACAGGTTGGCCAGAGGCTCCCAAGAGGACCAATTAGGACTTCAGCCATCTGTTTCAGCAGAAAAACGTCACCAAGACACACATGCATGCACACACATATGTATTGTACACACACACACATACACACACACACACACACACACACACACACACACACACACACACACACACACACACACACACACACACATACACATGCATTCGCACAAAGCACAAAATAAATGATAGTTTTCCTTTGGGATTTTTCTCATGAACAAATTTTTAAAAAATCCAATCAGAAATCCACCCAAAAAGAGTTAGTATTCAGAAGCCCACATGGTAAACAACTCTCCAGGCTGGCTGAGGCAATATCAAACATCTTTGTTATCTTGTGTAAGCCGTAGAATCCACATCTCTTCCTTATCTAATGGCTGCCTGCTCTGAAGAGGAATTGCGCCAGTGTTAATATGAATGGGTTCGATTGTGATGCACCATGTATGTTCTGCAGTTTCATCTGTTTTACTTTTCGTGGTTCTTTTTGTGTTTCCACTGTCTTTTAGTATTGTGTCAGGGCCCATCAAGGGGATGGGTGAGTTCAACTTCATCCATGCCCTCACCGGCTGGATTCCAGAGATCCTCCCCATTCAGTAGGTTCCTTGTCTATTCTCTTATCTCATATACCTATTTTTTCCCCGCTAACGTTTATGTAACAAAACTTACACATATGACATTACGTGTTGTTCTGCATATTTGCTATATGATGTAAACTTTACCTGGTCTTAGAATTTCTGAAGTCAATTTAGTCATTGCCATATCCTTTGCCTACCAGTCTGCTTTTCCAACGATTAGGTGATGCACTCATCAAAGTTTCATTTAATGGGGTCATCCGGATAGTGTAGTGGTTTATTCCGTTGCCTACCAACACGGAGATCGCAGGTTCAAATCCCTGTGTTACCTCCGGCTTGGTCGGGTGTTCTTACAGACACAATTGGCCGTGTCTCCAGGTGGGAAGCCGGATGTGGGTATGTGTCCTGGTCGCTGCACTAGCACCTCCTCTGGTCGGTCAGGGCGCCTGTTCGAGGGGAGGGGGAACTGGGGGGAATGGTGTGATCCTCTCACGCCCTACACCCCCTGGTGAAACTCCTCAGTGTCAGGTGAAAAGAAGGGGCTGGCGCCTCCACATGTATCGGAGGAGGCATGTGGCAGTCTGCAGCCCTCCCTGGATTGGCAGAGGTGGTGGAGCAGCGACTGGGAAGGCTCAGAAGAGTGGGGTAATTGGCTGGATACAATTGGGGAGAAAAAGGGGGGAAAAATCCATAAAACAAAAATCCGAAAAAAATTAATGGAAGGTTTACCAAATAATGAATATTTCACAAAGGCTTCATTGGTAATGTATAATAACGATTATAAGTTTAGCTGGAAACAAATCAGGCTGAGACCGGCTGGTGAATATAAACCAGGGTCCTGTCCTCTGTTTGGACTCCGGTCAGAGAGCAGATGGGGAGCAGATGCAGAGACGGGCTTTTATTGCTAAGTTAAACAATTGTTGACTTGATTTGCAGGATTTCAGGAAGATAAATTGGTGTGATACCGACAAATCCCAACAGTGGAGTGGATATGGTTTTATGAGCTGAGAGAGGTCATATTTGCAGCAAATCACATCAGATGGTAGTGGTTATGCAATTGTATAAATATGGAGGCATATTTATAGGTTGGAGGCTAAACATGTTTATGTATGAATTGCTAACAACGGAGAGCATCAAGATAAAGACTCTACATCAGTGGCCAATCAAACATAGCCATAACTCAACACCACAACTTAAATAATGTAGCATCAGTTATGTAGAAAGTGATAAATGTGCAGACCCGGTGTAACAGTTTAAACTTTAGAGCTCAGGAAAGAAGGAAACGGTGGCAAGGAACTGGAATGTCAAACACTTTTAATGTTATATATCCTTGTATAAAGCAAACTGGTTCATAGATTTGTAATTTAATTAACCAAATAAATGTTTTCCCAACTCACTTTGGATAAGGACTAGGTGGAGAAATGATGAGTGTAGTCAGGATTTATGTTGGCTGTCTAGGCTCTATTGTCCAGTTTCCCACTTGACAACGGAAAGATTGAGGGGCATGTACTGGGTTCTTTTTTTGGGTGGGGGGGGGGGATTTTTCCCATTTTTCTCCCCAGTTGTATCCAGCCAATAACCCCGCTCTTCCGAGCCATCCCGGTTGCTGCTCCACCCCCTTTGCTGATCCAGGGAAGGCTGCAGACTACCACATGCCTCCTCCGATACAAGTGGAGTCGCCAGCTGCTTCTTTTCACCTGACAGTGAGGAGTTTCACCAGGGGGACATAGCACGTGGGCAGATCACGCTATTCCCCCCAGTTCACCCTTCCCCTGAACAGGCGCCCCGACCGACCAGAGGAGGCGCTAGTGCAGCGACCAGGACACATACCCACATCCAGCTTCCCACCCGCAGACATGGCCAATTGTGTCTGTAGGGACGCCCGACCAAGCCGGAGGCAACACGGGGATTCGAACCAATGATCCCCGTGCTGACAGGCAATGGAATAGACCACTACACCACCTGGACGCCTCCGTACTGGTTTCTTTAAAATGTGGAGTAGAATCAGTACCAATCGGAGTCAGAGGGGGAGACTTATTGTTAGATTGGGGCAATGGAAGGAAGTTCTCAGGGGAACTGATGATTTAAAGAATGGGATTAATTTGGACCTTTCTGGACCTTTTCTCTTTTTAGCATTGGTTGAATGACACCCCCCTCCCCTCCTCCTCCTCACCATATACACTTACCTATCTGTCATATAGTCCTCTTAAATCTCTTGTGATATCGGCTGTGGTGAGTTATAGTCTGTCTTTCTTTGAGTTTTCATTGCAAGTGCATTTCATCACAGGCAGTTTATCACCACAAGGGCTCAAGGGCTCTGACACTTAATGCACTCAATAGATACATGCTCACAGCCCATGCACCCCGTATCAAAAATACTTTCCGAAGCATTCAGTAACACAACCACAGCGGGAAGAGCCCCTCAGTGGGGAAGATCTCTGGAATAATTGAGGTCTAAATGGAAGCATGAAGATATGAAATAGGGGGATGATATGTGTGAAGTAGAGAGTCTCAGCTTGTCAGCGATGTAACTTTAATGTGGGAGCAGTGTTTTGGAGTGGAGCTCTGGACTGCTATTTTCTCTGCCTCAGCAGGTTAGCTGGTGTTAGTGGATCCCCTGGAGGCCATATCAACGCACACAGCCAGCAAACCTGTTACTGTGTGTGTGTTTCAGGTTGATTCATGATACATGTTCACACACATACACGCACACACACACACACACACACACACACACACACACACACACACACACACACACACACACACACACACACACACACACTAAGTGTTCCGGTAGATTCTTCTCCTCCTATTCTCCTATGGTGAACAAGGGAGAAAATCACATTAGCTTCTCTTCTAAATGTTCAGTAAGCAGCATTATGTTGAAAACATAATGAAACGATGTGTTTCAAATCGAATAATGGTTTTCGTTTGCAATAGTGTTCGTCTCTCTCTGTCACTCTCTCTCTCTCTCTCTCTGTCCTGTCTTCTCATCCCATCTCTCATCTCATCTCATACCCGTATATTACCCATACCCATCTCTCATCATCTCATCATCATAAGAGACTTATGAGGCGCAGATATGAGTGAGCATCCTCAAGCCTGTTTTTCTGAGCAGCGCATGATCAGTTCAACAGACTCTACAGAGTATGCTGTTTATATAGGCTTTATAAATACAGAAGATGAAGATGAAGATTACTCTAAACAGCTTATCCACCATAAGACCTAAAACATGAGCCACTATCCAGAATACTGAGCGGCTATAAACACACTTATCAAATTAAGTCAAATTACACATTAAGTAGATTGAATCAAATACTTGAATCTTTCATTACATAGAAGAAGACACACGGTTGTAAAAGGCTCCTATACAGAAAGCGATAATAGCTTTTTCCAAGAAAACCAATCTTGCCAACCTCAGCCCGGATTCAGACATGTATTACAAGTGTATGAGGTTATTTATTCCATGACTGAACTTTGACCCCTGTGCCTTTTAAAGTCAGCAGGATGAGGAGCTAGGACCGCTCTATACTCATCATAATATTATATACAACATAAGTACACATCTATTCACTCATAAACACAGCATATGGAGATATACCCATCTCTTCCGTCTCTCAACTTCTCCTTTTCGGTTGCCTATGGACCCTCACACACCAACATGCCCCCTGCTGTTTTGGGGCAATCTTCAATATCTAGTAGTGTTCAATTATCGTAGGTGTTAGAGAAAGCTGTGCTGAGATGTCCCATAGTTATTAGCCAGCTATTAAACCTGACCAGGTAATGTCTGTGAATGTTCTCATTCATGACTGACCAGGTATTGTTTTCACTCCAGCTGCTTCTTCCTAGAGTTTCTGAATTTGCAAATTTTAGTACAAAATTATATTCAAAAGCAGGAAGCAAGAAGGGGTAAGATGAACTTAACATTTAGTTTAGGATAACGCATATTGTTTTACATACACAGTAAAAAAAACTGAGTGTGTGGAGTTAGAAAACAACGAGACAGGAGACGTGAGAGTAGACGTAGTCGAGGTAGTTTACTAGCTCCAACTTAGCATGTCATACATTCGACAACGACACTGAACTGACTGTGAACCGAAGCGGAAGTGCATTATTTGACCCCTCGCCTCTTCCCTTAAAGGTATACCGTCCTCTTAGGTGAATGTCTCTCGATATATAGATGTGGGTCACCACAAGTGTTAATTTAACTCTGAGAGTGTACAAATGGATCCTTTCAGGTCCATTTGTACACTCTCAGAGTTAAATTAACACTCAGGATTTTACTGTGTACTACACATAACGGTGGTGCAGTGGTTAGTGTTGTCGCCTCACAGTAAGAAGGTCCTAGGTTTGAGTCCCGGGGGAGTCCAACCTTGGGGGTTGTCCTGGGTCGTCCTCTGTGTGGAGTATGCATGTTCTCCCCGTGTCTGCGTGGGTTTCCTCCGGGTGCTGCGGTTTCCTCCCACAGTCCAAAGACATGTAGGTCAGGTGAATCGGCCATACTAAATTGTCCCTAGGTGTGAATGTGTGTGTGTGTGTGTGTGTGTGGGGGGGGGGGCTGTGATGGCCTTGCGGCCTGTCCAGTGTGTCTCCCCACCTGCCACCCAATGACTGCTGTGATAGGCTCCAGCCTCCCCGTGACCCTGAGAGCAGGATGGGTGGTTTGGATAATGGATGGATGGATGGATGGATACTACACATAACAATCTTGATTTTTAGACAGATGACTGGACAGAAATCTGTAGATCAGTGTTATATAATGGTTATTGATTATATGAACACTTAAAAGGCATTTTGTTGTCACAGAGAGATATTGGCTGTGAGAGAAGCAGTCCAGCACACTACAAATATAGGGATACCAGTGGGATGCAGGCTATAGCAGACACCCCAGTAGATTCAAAAACAAGTTATTTTCAGGAGAGTTCATCAGTGTACAAATAGTGTCCCAGGTCCCTGTGTGACAGCATCATGCTACTATTTGGTAGATGCCTTCATACAAAGTGCCTTACGGTGCTGTGAGAATTGATCAGTATTGGCACGGTTGGGACCAGCTGCAACCTAATCTGAGCCTGACGGGACTTGATGCATTGACGGACTTGAGTCGGGTCCATTTTTACCCCTTCCAGGCGGACAGCCTGGAGGAGTTTATGCGTTTGGACCCATGCACATGCCTCCCCCATAGCATTGTATTGACGTCAATATCCCTCTATTTGTCTCTCCCATTGTTACACACATACACACACGCACTTGATTGACAGAGGTTTTAGAGAGCTGTGTGTGTGTGTGTGTGTGTGTGTGTGTGTGTGTGTGTGTGTGTGTGTGTGTGTGTGCCTGAAGTTTTTTTGTGCACAGTTATGGCTCTAATATGAAGAACCTCTCATAGTTGAGGTGATTCAAAACCTTTGAAAACCATTTGTTCTTGCTATCGCAGCTCCCTCTCTTCATCCGCTCTAGCTCGCTGAGCCAGCATTGGCCTCTATCGCTGACCGATCTAAAGCAACCCTGTGCATGCGCGAGTCACATCTACAGTTGACTCGGGTCCGAGAGAGACACCCTTGCTGGGCCTCCATACACAGTATGCCTTGTGGTCCGAAGGTACCCGAGACCAAAGCAGCAGAGAAACAGGCCAACAGTTTTACAGTTTTCGTATGCTATTTCATCATTAAATTCACTTCTGAGAATTTTTGAAAAAGTATGGCCAATCAAAAATGTGCTCTAACGTTTTCAGAGTTGAGAAGTTCCACAAACTGGTGACCAGCCATCCAGTCATGTTCACAAAACCCTGCTGTGAGCGTGACTGGAGCTCTCTCAAGAGACCGGTCTCAGAGACAAGCGGTCCTGTTGACAGACGGGTTGTTTAAATATCATATCACAAATGTCCATTATAAAATGAACGGAACTGATTGTTGAGGTGTATTACTGTTTAAAAACGACACAATCTTCTTTGTCAGGTTCAGCAATGATGATAGATGAGCTTAAGTGTTGAACGTGTTAGACTCAGTAGAAGTAGCATTCCCTTGATACGGTTGGTCTGAAATTTACATCGATTAATCTCCCAATGTTTCTTGGGGCGAACTCTTTGGCGCATTGTCGATGTGTTTGTAAGCATATGATTTCAGATAGTTGTACTAAAATTAGGTTTTTAAATGCGGGAAAAATGAATGTGGGGTGTCAAATTCACTCTTTCAAAGTTGATCAAATAAAATATGTGCTGATAAAACCATTTGATTCTTATCAAACTTTGATTTGAAGTGTCATTACTGAGTGTTAAGGGGTCCATGCATTATTCAGCAGAACTGATTGTTGCTGCCGAGTAATGCATCCCCTATTAATTTAATCTTAGGCCATTATTAAATGTGTGAAATTCACACTGTCAAACCAAAACAGCCCAAAATATGTGCCGATAAAACCATTTGATTAATAGATCTCCAGAAATAAAATTACAGTGTGGATGCAGTATTCGGCAGAGGTGTATTGTATAACCTGCCGAGAATGAAGAATCAGCCACTAAATATCATTATTTATGTTTCCCTTAACTTTCCCCTTAAACTAACTTCAGCATCGTTCCCACCATGAACTTGATGAAATGTCATGTTCGGCATCGGGGGTGCTCATCTTCAGGCGCAAGGCATACTGACTGTGAAGGTCCAGCAAGGCCATAATAGAACAATACACTTTATTTGTCATTTGTACATGCATACAATGAAATTCACTCTCTGCATTTAACCCATCCTATTGTATAGGAGCAGTGGGCAGTTGCTGTGCAGCACCCAGGGACCAATTCCAGTTGTTTCTTCCTATTGCCTTGCTCAGGGGCACAGACAGGAGTATTAACCCTAACATGCATGTCTTTTTGATGGTGGGAGGAAACCGGAGCACCCGGAGGAAACCCACACAGACATGGGGAGAACATGCAAACTCCACACAGAAAGGACCTAGGACAGCCGTGGGTTCGAACCCAGGACCTTCTTGCTGTGAGGCAACAGTGCTAACCACCAGGCCACCGTGCCGCCAATAAATGCCGCAGTCCATTCAAAGTCCTCCTCAGCTGGTTTGTCGCTAAGCCCGAGCAGTGGAGAAGAGGAGATACGCCTGGCTGCACTCTACTCTACTCTAATCTGCATTCTACTGAGTGTAGTCTTCTATATATATATATATATATATATATATAATGGATTAGGGTAGGGCTTTGGCCCAAAGTTAGACTGAAGGTCAAAATTAACTTTTACATGAACACACACACACACACACACACACACACACACACACACACACACACACACACACACACAGAGCTCTCTAAAAGCTCTGTCAATCAAGTGTGTGTGTGTGTGTGTATAACAATGGGAGAGATAAACAGAGGGATATTGATGTCAGTACAATGCTATGGAGGAGGTAAAGAAAAAACTCTTTAGTAATTTGATAAAACCAAAATAGTAGGCCCATCCTTTCTTACGAAGTGTTTGCCTTTTCAATATGGGTGCTGATTTATCTGATTAGATTTTTTATTTTCTGGTCTGCTTGACTAATCCATACCTTGCCATGGATGTTTAATTTTTGACCTTTGGTTTGATTTTTGGCTGGCACTTGATATTGTGGGGTGCGTTGTAGGTTTTATTGTGTCATCCACATGCATATTTAGACTGCAGTCTTGTCCCCACTGTGGCATGTGTGTATGTGAGTAAGAGGGATGGCATGGATTTTACATGGTAAAAGCAGTGCTTGATGTTATCTGGATGTTATCTGGGGACTGTACGGTCAGAATTGCAGCAACACATAATAATAGTTCAAGTCAAGAACATTGTCGTCGCTTTTTAAATTGACACTTTTTGATGCTTGCACCACAAGTTATTCTGTGTGGTGACAACAGGCTTTGTAAAGGAGAACGCTGTGTGTCAACACTGCTAAAGTGATAATTCAGCGTACACTTACAACATAGCTCCCCAGGGATAGCATACAAAGAGAAGTAATCCTCTGATGTGCTCTCAAACACCCTCCCAGGTCCAGATACATGGGACAAGTCTGGGAATTGTTAAAAGACACTATTCCAGAATTCACCTACCCAGGAGAGGAGGAGGAGGAGGAGGAGAGGCTTCGCAGCAAGGACTCAGCAGCAGAGAGGGATTCCCAACTGACCGACCATAAGACCAATACACCTGTGGCAGCCAAGAGCCCAGAGAAAGCCAGAGATGGTAATTGTCAAACACACACACGCACACCACATGCACACCAACAAGTAAATAAACTTCAACGACACACATTGTGCAGCGGAGTGGGTTCATTAAATCATAGATTAGATTTTGGGATCATCTGTGATCATGAGCTTTTTCTTAATTAGGTTTTGGGTGCTGCTTCTAATGGGCTGATTAATTTATCCGCAGAGGGACTCATTCTTTGTGGTTTTCAACAATGTGTTGCAGCTAGAAAAGTGCTATATAAAATGCAACTTGATTAATTGATTGATCTATAGCTATATATATACACACACACACACATATGTGTGTGTGTGTGTGTGTGTGTGTGTGTGTGTGTGTGTGTGTGTGTGTGTGTGTGTGTGTGTGTGTGTGTGTGTGCGTGAATTTACTTGACTCACTAGATTTTATATATATATATATATATATGCCATTGGTTTTGATATATGTGTTTTTGTCAGATTCAGCAAAGAAGAAAGGTTATAACAATAAGACAAATGAACCTGTCTACAGTCAGCTCAACCAGCCCACAACAGCGCGCACATGCACGCACACGCACACACACACACACACACACACGCAAGCAGAATTTTTGTTTTTGACTACCCACTGAGGACTGTCACAAAAACGAATCTTGCTTAATAAATATCCCGCTGATATGCCAAGAAAATTAAATAAATATGAAAATGACTATAAAACAATTTGCAAACAGGCACGACAGCTAAAGTGAAGGGAAAAGGGTTGTCCATTTGTATGCTAAACATACAAGGCATATCATTAGCTTTGCGTACTGCACAGACAGCGCAGTATGCAATACATACATGCATGTGTGTGCAGAACTCTGTTTCCCTCCCTCTACATCCATTATTCAGCCAGCATGGAGCTTATCAGTAAATATTTCATTGTCATACAGAAACTGTCTATATCCACTCCGGAAACACCTATCAATAATTACATCCTTGTAGAGCAGTATTCACCCTTTTACCCCTGCAACATTTATACCACGTTGCTTTTAATTTCCCCACTTTGGGACAGGGAAAACCTCAAGCTACCACTCCGCACACAGAAGAGTACTTCTTGGCTTCTTGTTTATTAGCCAGTTCCCTGCCATTGGTGGCTTCACTCCCGCTGTTTACCCCTGCCTTATGTAATACAAGAGGTCCAGGTGAGCTGACATGCGTGGTGGGCCATAAATAAACCAGCAGGGGGAGCAGTGGCAGGGTGAATAATTTGGCGTGCCTGCAGGGCAGAATACACCCTCTAGGCGAGTGTGGTTGAGATCTGACAAAGCCATGGACTGAAACGTTTCCTCTAGTAGTGAGCCTGTGGCTACGTCTTGTGAGAGGTCTTGGGCTGAGTAGGGTGAAGACTTCACTGGGCCTTCAAATTCCAACAAAGGAACTGATTTTTTTTGTACCAACAACTTGGTATGCTGTTGAGTTCTGAAAGTAAATTCTCCCTTTGCCTGCTGCCCCCCTCCTCTGAGTAAGGTCGTGGTGCAGGGATAACACCCCTTATGGTGGGGATTTTAGTGTCTTGTTCAAGGACACTTCAGCAGGGTAGGTGCTTGCTGTTACAGGAATGTGAACTCAGACCATCCTATTATTCATGGTCTCCTCACTCAGCAGGCAAACCTGTTGCCACTCTTTTGAAAGAGGCAATAATTGTAAGAGGGTAAAGTATGTTTAGGAGCATCATTAACAAGGTATTTGGCATCGTACAGTGTTCTTGGCCCACGAATTGAGTTGCCTTTAAATGAAAAGTAATGAAATGTATTCACATCCAGCCACTTACTGGTACCTTTTGTAGATGTAGAACAACTCATGGAGCTGGCAAGGAGTTCAACCACCCACTCAGATTCATAATCAGTTCGCAGTTTGGGCTGGGATACATCCATCCATTATCCAAACCGCTTATCCTGCTCTCAGGGTCGTGGGGGTGCTGGAGCCTATCCCAGTAGTCATTGGGCGGCAGGTGGGGAGACACCCTGGACAGGCCGCCAGGCCAACACAGGGCTCACAAACACACACACACACACACACACACACACACACACACACACACACACACACACACACACACACACACACACACACACACACACACACACACACACACACACATTCACACCTAAGGACAATTTAGTATGGCCGATACATCTGACCTACATGTCTTTGGACTGTGGGAGGAAACCGGAGCACCCGGAGGAAACCCACGCATACACGGGGAGAACATGCAAACTCCACACAGAGGATGACCTGGGATGAGCAGCCATGGTTGGACTACCCCAGGGCTCGAACCCAAGACCTTCTTGCTGTGAGACAACTGCGTTGACCACTGCACCACTGTGCTTGCAGGGGTGGGATACAGAAACAAAAAAAAATTTATTATAACGCTCTCAAGTTCAAATGTGTTCAGTGAACGTTGAGAGACTTGAACATGAAGAAATTGCTTTTTAACAAGTTCAAGTACAATGTCAAAATGAACAATTCTGAGGCGGCCTCATGTGAGCCCGCCTCAGATGGATCATTCCCCTTTTCATGACTCATTTGTGAAATAAGCATCTTGCTTATTTCAGACACAGGCCTATAGAATAAAAAAAATCACCAAGTTCCTATTTGCTTGGGCACGATAAGGGTAGGTGCTATTTATCGCTGCTTTCCCACTGGTCTATTTTAGACTTTTCCTGTGCTGAAAAATAAATTATGTTTTGAAAAAAAACGGTGTCTATGTAACTATGTTTATATCGCAATTGCAACAGTATGTTAAAATCTAAATACAAATCTTTGCCAGAGTTGTTCTGCCTGAGGGTTTACCAGGACTTGTTTGGGCATGTTTATTGGTAATTGAGAAAATCGTTGACGGCTTATTTCCTTTAATTTAGGTCTAAAAAAATGTCCTTGATAAGAACTGTTGCTTCATTTTACTCTCTCTCTCCCCCTCTCCCTCTCCCTCCCTCTCTCTCTCTCTCTCACACACACACACACACACACACACACACACACACATACACATCAGCCACTTGTTCTTGCTGACACTAATCGCCTCCTCGCTCCTTCTCCCACAATCCCACTTGTTTTACGATAATTAACGTGTAAGGGATTAACATAATGTGGTGACATACATACGTAACGTGGCACAAATCCCCAAAATGTTCACACTAAAGGGAGAATCAGATGCACAACACACGCGCACACACACACACACACACTCACACACACACACACACACACACACACACACACACACACACACACACACACACACACACACACACACACACACACACACACACACACACACACACACACACACACACACACACACACGCAAGCTTACGCCTTCACCTTTTTTCTCTCTCCTGATAGTTTGCATTGAAAGGCATCAACTGAAAAGCATGGCTCACTATGCAACAGGAGCATTTATGTGGAGCAGAACAGTGCTGTTATCTCTCTTCTAAACCCACCAGAGTCCTTTAAATTGATTTCCCATGTCCTCTGGCCAGCTCATATATGCTCCTCATGTGTTTCACACTAGGACCACAATATGGGGCAGATCCAGCTAGCCGAGATTCCTCATTTGTCGAGATGCCTTATTTGAATTGTACCCGTGGCGGCTAATATCTATTTCCATTTGTAAAATGGATTTTCTCATTTTTCCTTTATTAATTTTTTTTTTTATTCATTGGTTGTTGGTGCTAAGTTTTGGCCTTTTTTTTCTGTTATGTGAGAGTAGTAGTTCAACAAATGCGATGTTCAATACATGTATTGGACTGCTTGGGTGACATTAGTATAGTAGAAACATAGTCACATCGTGCAGTGTTTAGCAGTAAATATATGCCACAAAAACTGTGTGTGTGTGTTTGTGTTTGAGTACATGTACGATGATGCTGGTCTCCGTTTCGATATGTTCTCAGGAAGGGAAGCCTCCCATGTCCCAGAGATTGTGATATGTGCCAGAATCCACCCTCTTCTGCCGCTGAATGAGCAGACCACTGTCCTTCATCAGATGGTACGTCACACTTCAAGCCCTGTCCTTTTCCATGGCTATTGATGCACATTGCATCAGCTCAATTTCCAGTCACAGAAGAATGCAGGAAAGATTCACGACTAAATTGCACAAAAAAAAAATCAGATTTTTTTGGTCACATTTCTATCAGATCATCAAAGCCAAGTGTGGAAGTGATCAGGCTCACCTTTCCATCTGGAAAAAAGTTCTTGAATTCCTGCCCTCCTTAGTTACTCTTGCTATACATCCATTAAACTTTCACGATTAGTTCTGCTGTTTTAACTTCAATGTCGCAACAACATTGGAACCAGACTGAGCTAGCTGTAGGTAATTTACCTTTGAGCTGATGTAAGTGTGCCTGTTGATTGTTTCTAAAGTTTGGTCTTCCACAAAGTTTCATTCATAGAAGGCTTTTCTGAAGGTCAGACTTGGATTTGGGGAAAGAAGTAACAAAAAATAAAATGGGTTGCCCTCCAGTCTAGAGTAAGTAGTTAAATATGATCCTAACAACACATTTTGACCATACTATGTCTTTCCTTTACCTATGTCTATTTACTTCGCTAGTATTATCTATTATACATGGCATCGAAGCTGCTCTCTGTTGCTCTTAATGGCTCTTAGTGACGGACAGCGTTTGATATCAGCAGAAGCAATTGCTAAATGGTAATTGGTAAATTGCTGAGTCAGTCATTATAACTATCGTCATAGCATATATAATGTATTATTCATCAAATCATATATCATAATCTAGCCACATCATATGCAAGCAATGTAAAGGGATAGATCAGTGGTGGCTAACCATGTGCCATGGAGAGCCATGTGTATGCAGGTTTTTCATTCCAGCTGGACTCCACACCAGGTGATTTCACTGACACATTCTTCCTCTTTGATTGAAGGGTTGCTAATCTGTAAAATCACCTGGTGTGGAGTCCGGCTGGAATGAAAACCTGCATCCACATGGCTCTCTGTGGCACATGGTTAGCCAGCCCCGGGATAGATAGTAAAAACATGGGCGAGTCGTGTGTACAGGTACAGCCGCAGAAGATGCCAAACAGCTGCTGTCAGGCCACATGTGGATGAACAGTGATGTGCTCCCATACAACAATTAATTATTTTATTAGATCTCAAGTGCACCATGGTACAGTCGGTCATAGCACCTGTCAATGAGTAATCAGTAATTGTCCCTTCTGAACATTAAAGCTTCAATATTGACCTAATTCTGACACAGTTTCCAGTACAATGAGATAGGGCTTCATTTGTATTAGCTATTGTGTTTTACACTTTCATGATCGATCCTTGTGAATCTGTGTATGAGGGTAAAACAAATCCTGCATTTCAAAATGCATGATTTGAATTTTAAATGTGATTACAAGTTGTTGTTGTTGTTTGTGTACTTATCGACAGCTCAGCCTGTCTGTTACATTTCAGCAGGATATTGTGAAAATGCACTAAAGCTGATTGTAATGGTGGGTGGTAGAGATGAAATATGCCAATTTTTGTGATCTGGGGGCATGTTGTGTTCTATTTGGATGCTGTGCCTTGACAGGCTTCACCGCATCCATTATTTACACCCATGCTAAACCTAATTGTTGGAGTACTTCCAAGATTTTCCCCAGCTGATGCATTGTGTGACCCAGAAGCTCTAATTTCACATCAGAACACTCTCTTTAGAATTGGACCTCACGAGGAGATTGGACAAACTGTGGACCTAGTAGTTTGAGGCAGCAGCAGTTTTCATTGTTGGCCTTATGTGTGTTATAATATGTGTTTTTTATATGTGTGTGTGTGTGTGTGTGTGTGTGTGTGTGTGCGTGCGGAACATACTTGTGGGCATGCAGGTGGACTCCCTGGAGTGTCTACGCCGGTATGGTCTCTCCCAGCTAAGCGGCCACATTGTTTTGGTGGCCAGGACCCGGGCATGCCCTCTGGAACCCCCAGCCAAACCAATCTCTGTGCCCCGATGGAAACTCATCCGCCCCCGCAAGGAGACACTGGTCACCGATGAGCCTAGCGGTGAGCGGGAGGGAGAGAAAGATCAGGAACTGTCAAAAGATGTTTTGCCATGGAGGAGTGAAAGGAATCTGAAAGGAAAGGCAGACAGTGAACAGCTGAGCTTGAAATGATACGATAATGACATGAGCGAAGAACGGAGGGATGAATCAGTAAAATAACAAATGAAGGGATGCCGCTGTGTTCAATGAATGCGGTTAGAAGGTAGAGCTGTTCAGAAGATGTAAAAGTAGAGGAAGGAATGAGCTGAAATGCAAATAGGAAGGAGATAGTTACAGTTTCTCAGCATTGAAAATAGCTGCCGGCTCAGGGTATATCTGATGTCATCGTATCTGTAGCTCATTTCCAAGTGAAAAGGGAGAGAGGCAGGAAAGATTAAAGGAGTGAAGAAAAACTGACGTCATGGTGGAAATGTATTCTGTTTCCTTGCAGAGCCGCCTGTGCTGAAAGCAGAGCAGTTCATTGAGGTCTCCAGCCCTTTCCTCTCCTCCCGCATGAGGAGCAGCATCAGCCCTGTCCTTGAGCTGTGTGTACACTGGAGTAGACTAAAACCGAAACGCTAAAAAAAGAATAATCTTTCCTTGCCTCTTCAGCACTGCTTGTCTGTCTGCCTGTCCATTTGAGTTCTTTCTTCCTTCTCTCATTCCTTCCTTATATTCTTCCTTCCATCCGTCTTTCTTCCCTTTGCTCCTTTCTTTATTGTTCTGGCTCTTTGTGCTTTCTGTGATGATTAATAGAAAACAGTTCTTCCATCTGTACAAAGATCATTTTGCAATAATTCTACAAACAAGAGTGGGTTAGTTGGCCAAGTACAACTGGGGAGAAAAAGGGGAACCCCCCCCCCAAAAAAAGTTGTTTTAAACTTAAGTTGAAGATCATTCGGGCCAACATCCTGTATGTAATGTGATATGTCTTACCTGATGGTAATTGCAGCCCACACGACGACTGTATTTGTAGATGTATTGAGTTATAACTACATTTCTGCAAGTTCTGTGTGAACGGCCTGATCTTAATATGATATATTTTTTACGAGTTGAGGATGTTTTCTCGTAACTGATGTTGAGTTTGTGTGTGTGTGTGTGTGTCTGCGTATGTGTGTGAGCATGTATGTCAGGGACGCCAATCAAAGTGCACATAGAAAGCGTTCATGCAACTCCACTCTGATGTCCTTGGCTGAGAAAGAGGAGAAGGACAGCCAAGAGAGCCTCGAGCCTGGCGCAGCTGAACACCACATCAACTCGCCGAGCAGCATGAATAACATAGAGGTACAAAGTGGAGGCTCTAAACTAAAGCCAAAGTTTGTTTAGCACTACTGTAAATAGCAATGAGGTCAACACCAAGTGCGGTACAACTCTCAGGCTCAGATCCTAAACTAAATGGTTGGCTGAGAAATGAAACAGAGCCTGCTGATAGCTGGTGGTTCACGTTATCTAGAACGTAATTTAGCTATTGCTGATCAACACTGTAAAATATGACTTTGACTTAGGCTTCCAAAATATTGGTCCCAGATAGTGTTTAATAGTAGGAAAGAAGAGTCAGAGACAGAAAAATGAAAATAATAACAATGGGGGAGGGGGGGTATATATAATTTGGTCTCCTCCTCCATTCTCTGTATCTTTTATTGCCTCCTCTCCATCACCCCTTCTCCAACTCACCAACTTTCTGACTATGTCGTTGGAAGGCTTGTCGGAGCTGTGTTTGTGTGTGTCACTGACAACAAGAGGCAGCCATCCCCCAGTCTCAATGTCACTTCTGCTGTCTACCAGCTAGGCCACCACTGACCAGAGGCACATCTGCACTAAAGAGAGAAACAGCCAGGAATGGGTGGTGGGGCAGACACAGTGAGAAATATAGGGGGGGCATCCACACTTTAAAGAGAAATTGGCAAGAGAGAAAAATGGAAAGAAAGTGACAGTTGGGAATGAAGAGATAAAGACAGAGAGAGACAGAGAGACAGAAGGAGAGAGAGTCTCTGGTGATTGGTGATTGTGATGGTGGTAAATGGGGCATATGGGTTTTCTTACAGGGAGAGGTCATGTACCCTGGTGATGAAAAAAGCACTGCAATTAGATGGTGAGCCATCAGTGTCTGTCTCTCCTGGGGGGCTCATTATTACACTTCACTCCTCGCACACAGAGAAAAAATAGAGTTCATATAATCCACTCTCTTGTGTAACTGTGACCACTTATAGAGCAGTCAGGACAGTATGGACATGCTAATTTTATATATATGTGGTTTGATTTGTGTGTGTGTGTGTGTGTGTGTGTGTGTGTAATAGTTTTGCTGATGTGTGCCATATATATGCCCTCCTTTTGTGTGTGTGTGTGTGTGTGTGTGTGTGTGTGTGTGTGTGTGTGTGTGTGTGTGTGTGTGTGTGTGTGTGTGTGTGCGTGTGCGTGCGTGCATTAGAGCTGTTAACAAGCACGTGTTTGGTCCCATGCTCAGGAGACCATACATTTAGTGTTAGAGGATTGTTGCAATTTCACCCCCTCCCCCCTACCCTCACCCCCCTTTCCCCCTCACCCGAGCCAACAGAGCCTAGTCTTTGTGCGTACCGCCCAGGATAGAAGATGATGGCATCACATGGTGTCTCTAATACCCCTAACAGGGCCAATTCACTCCAGTTTAGCACAAGGCTAAAGAATTAGGCGCTGGTGTAAACGTGCTGTTTTAACGGCACTGATGCATGGAATGCAGCTAATCACCAACTCACCAAAGCCCTCCTTCAAGGTTTAGACATGCTAGAGATTCTCCCTTCACACAGTGCAGTCTAGTCTCAGAGAAAACCGATTCCCCTGCGTCCGTGTCCTCCCTTGAACTTCGGATGGCACAGAGACGTGTTTTTAACTTGATTTTTGTTTATTTCTTTCATGTTTGAATTGGAGGACACTTCAGGGGAAATTTTGATATATGGACAGAGTCACTTGGAGAGGACAGGCTTAACTCTGGCTGACACTCTGGATGAAAAAATAAAGCCCCGTGAAATCTGAGATTAAAAAAATACCCCCCCCCCTTCTCTGCCAATGGTTTTACAGGGAAAAAATCACTATGTTGTCAGTAAGCACCAGTTTACCCTGGAGCTACTGGTCAATGTGCAAGCTCTATCACTTTATATGTATGATGATGTGCTATTGTATGGGTAAGCAAGCAAGCGAGAAAAACTTTATATTATATATATATATCACATTTTATTCCAGGTGGAAGAACAATATGTTTCACAGAGCGTGGGCTGCCACGGAAGTTGCAGCCAAAAAAAACAAAACAGTGTGGATAGTGTACAAAATAAAACATTAGTCATAAGTAAACACAATTAAAACAAACAAATAAATAATACATGTAAATTAAAACCCATTAAGAGGTAGTAATAGAAGAAAAAATAAAATAAAACAAAACAGGGGGCGTCCGAGTAGCGAAGCGGTCTATTCCATTGCCTACCAACACGGGAATCGCCGTTCAAATCCCCGTGTTACCTCCAGCTTGGTCGAGTGTGGGAAGCCGGATGTGGATATGTGTCCTGGTCACTGCACTAGCGCCTCCTCTGGTTGGTCAGTTATTGTAAGTCGCTTTGGATAAAAGAGCCGGCTAAATGACTGTAATGTAATGTAATGTCAGGGTGCCTGTTTTGGGGGGAGGGAACTGGGGAGAATAGTGTGATCCTCCCACGCACTACGTTCCCCTGGCGAAACTCCTCACTGTCAGGTGAAAAGAAGCGGCTGGCAACTCCACATGTATCGGAGGAGGCATGTGGTAGTCTGCAGCCCTCCAGATACAATTGACCAGATACAATTGAGGAGAAAAAGGAGGAAAAAAATACAATAATAATAATAATATAATCTGAGACTCAGCAACCAACCAGTAAAAAGAAAAATAACATGTTAACTAAAACTATTAAAAAGTAGAAATAGTATAAAATTAAATTAAATAAAACAATAACAATTTAGCAATAAAAAATAATTAGACGTGAGTTAAAACCCATTAAAAAAGGGAGGAATAAAACAATTAAGCCCAGCAAACCAGATTACTGAAAGGCACAGCCAGAAAGGGATGTTTTCAGTTCAGTTTTAAAGACGATGGTGTTGGAGCCTTAACGTGATTGGGTAGAATGTTCCTGCGGTTTGAAGCATAAACGCTAAAAGCAGATTCACCAATTTTTGTGGAGAGCCAGGGAATAACCAGGCAGCCAGTCCAGATGACCTGAGGGGTTTAGCTGGTTCATAGCTCAAATGCATGTCAGATAGATATTGGGGTGCCCATAGATGCCTTAGCATTACTTTAGGCTCTGAGGCTATGGACGATTTGGAGCCCCCCCGAGCCCCCCCCATAAAAAATCCTTGTTCTATGCGTAAAAGTGCATCATGAAGCATGTTAACATGCTCCAGCATGCCGTCTTGTAAACAAGCCCAGTTCAATTAATTTTTACGCATGACGCTGGATCACCAAGCTGAATAAAATGCTCCGACATCCCCACTTGTAAACCATCCATCCTGTTTCGATTCATCTTGGACTTAGAAAACTTCATCATCAAGCGTGTTAACATGCTCCGAAATCCTGCCTTATAGACGAGCCCAGTTCAATTAATTTTTATGCATAAAACTGGATCATCAAGTTGGTTAAAATAATTCAACTTCCCGACTTGTAAACCATCCTATATTATTTATTTATTATACAGAAAGCACATTATCAAGTGGTAACATGAACCAACATCCTGCCTTGTAAAGAATTCTTGTTCTGTTCATTTTGTGTGCGTAAAAGCGCATCACCATGCATGTTAATATGCTGCGACGTCCCGCCTTGTTAATGAACACGGTTCTGTTCATTTTGTAAGTGTGAAAACAGCTTCACATAGCGAGCTAACGTGCTCAGACTTCCCGCCTTGTAAACAAGCCCAGTTCGATCCACTTTTAGACGTAAAAATGCACCACCAAGCAAGTTAAAATACTCCAACATCCCTCCTCGGAAAACATGTCTCGTGAGGCCCCCGGTCCTTGGTCGGAGCCCGGAGCCTCGGGGGCATAAGCCCGTGCATTAAGGCGCCGATGGGGGGTGCCAGACCATGTAGGTCCTTAAAAACGAGCATTGAAGTTTTAAAATCAGTTCTAGAATGTACTGGAAGCCAGTGTAACGACTCCAGCATAGGTGTTACATGTCGTGTTTCCCTTTTCTAGTTAAACCTCCTGCAGCTGCTTTCTGGAGTAGCTGCAGTTTATCAAGATGCTGGTTAGGTATTCCTGTGGGTGGCGTGTTACAGTATTCTCGCTGAAATACAAACATAGATCATTTTTTCAGCATCCTTGTGGGATAAAAAGCTCCTTACGGTCACATTATTTCTTAAATGATAAAGTCCAGGTGAAGACAGGCTCTACAGTAAGAACGGCATGCACATGGAGTTGACATGGTTCATCTCAGAACTGAACTCAAAGTAATTTGTGCACCCACATGAACATACTCATGCAATCATAAGCATGTGCATACATCCTAACATCCATACACTGACATTTTTCATCAGTTGGGAGGAGAAGAGGTCAGGTGGTCCATCATGATAACCTTTTCCGTCTGTCTGGTCTCCGAATACTTATTCAAATGAGTTGTGACTCTCTCTCTCTCTCTCTCTCTCTCTCTCTCTCTCTCTCTCTCTCTCTCTCTCTCTCTCTCTCTCTCTCTCTCTCTCTCTCTCTCTCTCTCGCTCTCTCTCTCTCTCTCTCTCTCTCTCTCTCTCTCTCTTTCTCTCTCTCTCTCTCTCTCTCTCTCTCTCTCTCTCACTCTCTCTCTCTCTCTCTCTCTCTCTCGCTCTCTCTCTCTCTCTCTCGCTCTCTCTCTCTCTTTCTTTCTCTCTCTCTCTCTCTCGCTCTCTCTCTCTCTTTCTTTCTCTCTCTTTTTCTCTCTCTCTCTCTCTCTCTCTCTCTCTCTCACTCTTCACACACACACACACACACACACACACACACACACACACACACACACACACAGTGACTCATCACAGTCTTGTTTGAGGTGGCTTTGGAATTCGCGCCAAGAAAAGCTATTCTAATGTTCAGAACTCAGTAAACTGTGGGACACTGAGCTTCTTCTTCAACAAGCAGGCTATTTGTCAAAGTTTAAATGAAGGTCAAGTAGGTGATATAGGTGCATCATGTATATTGGTGTAGTTTAGTTACCATGGCACCGGGGGTGCCTTTTCCAGGCCACACTGCTTCTTGCCTTGGTAAAAGACAGACCAAAAACAAAAAAAACAGCAAAACAAAAACCCAGTGGTAGTTTTCATGATTTTATGAAACCTCATTAGGAGTTCAAGCCCAAAGGGCTGAAACACTTGCTTTTTTGTGCTAGTTGATTAGGGGTCCTATTGTTTTTGTTATCATTCTTTCCTCTTCTTTTTACAATTTTTCTCCACTAAAAGTGTTTGTGCAGCAAAAACCGTAAGACCAAAAAACACGAAAATTGGCAAGTGGGTTGCAAATTTCACCCACTACTCGGGCACATAGAATGACACCCATTGACCTCAAGGTGGCACTGTAATAATCAAGTTTACGTTTTCACAATTATCTTGATAAAGACTTAGCCTAGTGTCGAAATTCTTTCATCATTTTAATCTCTTAAGTCATAGGCACCTTTCCTTAAATGGTCTTATGCTCTAAAAACGTCCTTTTTTTCATATGAAACTTTTTCTCGATTTTCTCAAAATCTTATTTTCCGACCTCTTCTCCGAAACTGCTGGGCCAGTCGCCCCAAAGCTTAGTCAGAATCGTCTACATACTTTGCTGATATTAATTTGTCAGAGAAATTCTAACATGTCAACCCGTTACGATTAAACAAACCAATCAATTTTTATCAAAATGGCTAATTTTCAAAAATTGGCAGTAACTCATGAACGCATAGAGATATCAACCTGAATTTGAGAAACATGTTCCAGGGGTTTTCAATAAGCCTATGTATTAAAATGCATTGTACTTGACCTCTAGAAAATTACCTGTATGTTGTACAAAGCTGAATTTTTTTTTCAATATATCCGTTGATGTGTAACAAAAGTTTACCTCACTGCAACTTATGGTCAATTCAAAAGTCTATCACTATATTCTTCAAAATGTACAAAATCAGTTAACATCTATATCACCACAAGTTCTCATTAAAATTTTATCAAAATTGACACGGATATTCTTTAGATACTAGATACACTCACTGGCCACTTTATTAGGTACACCTTGCTAGTACCGGGTTGGACCCCCTTTTGCCTTCAGAACTGCCTTAATCCTTCGTGGCATAGATTCAACAAGGTACTGGAAACATTCCTCAGAGAGTTTGGTCCATATTGACATGATAGCATCACGCAGTTGCTGCAGATTTGTCGGCTGCACATCCATGATGCGAATCTCCCGGTCCATCACATCCCAAAGGTGCTCTATTGGATTGAGATCTGGTGACTGTGGAGGCCATTTGAGTACAGTGAACTCATTGTCATGTTCAAGAAACCAGTCTGAGATGATTCGAGCTTTATGACATGGCACGTTATCCTGCTGGAAGTAGCCATCAGAAGATGGGAACACTGTGGTCATAAAGGGATGGACATGGTCAGCAACAATACTCAGGTAGGCTGTGGCGTTGACACGATGCTCAATTGGTACTAAGGGGCCCAAAGTGAGCCAAGAAAATATCCCCCACACCATTACACCACCACCACCAGCCTGAATCGTTGATACAAGGCAGGATGGATCCATGCTTTCATGTTGTTGACGCCAAATTCTGACCCTACCATCCGAATGTCGCAGCAGAAATCGAGACTCATCAGACCAGGCAACGTTTTTCCAATCTTCTATTGTCCAATTTTGGTGAGCCTGTACAAATTGTAGCCTCAGTTTCCTGTTCTTAGCTGACAGGAGTGGCACCCGGTGTGGTCTTCTGCTGCTGTAGCCCATCTGCCTCAAGGTTCGACGTGTTGTGCGTTCAGAGATGCTCTTCTGCATACCTCGGTTGTAATGAGTGGTTATTTGAGTTACTGTTGCCTTTCTATCAGCTCGAACCAGTCTGGCCATTCTCCTCTGACCTCTGGCATCAACAAGGCATTTTCGCCCACAGAACTGCCGCTCACTGGATATTTTCTCTTTTTCGGGCCATTCTCTGGAATTGAGAATGGCATGCACAATGGCCGGACAATGGCATGCGTGAAAATCCCAGTAGATCAGCAGTTTCTGAAATACTCAGACCAGCCCGTCTGGCACCAACAACCATGCCACGTTCAAAGTCACTTAAATCACCTTTCTTCCCCATTCTGATGCTCGGTTTGAACTGCAGCAGATCGTCTTGACCATGTCTACATGCCTAAATGCATTGAGTTGCTGCCATGTGATTGGCTGATTAGAAATTTGCGTTAACGAGCAGTTGGACAGGTGTGCCTAATAAAGTGGCCGGTGAGTGTATATCACATGTTTCAGATGGTGTTCAGATGTGTCAAAAGATGAGTCCACAGTGACATTCAGTGTCTTACTGTAATTAGTACTGTTTGCACAACATTTTCTATTTCACCAAATGTTTGATCAAACTTTATTTATTTATTTATTTGACAATACACCCAAACCAGCAGAATGGTGTGTGTGATACCTTTCAGAATTTTATCACTAACATTTTGAGTGTAAAGGTTTTAAGTTAAAAAAACAAAACAAAACAAAACTACCCCAGTTTTGCACATGTGATGCCATTGCGTCAAGTTGTGAGTAGGTGTGCAAAAAACCTTGGCTCCTCAGTTGGTGCAATCTGTTAGTTGCCTGCTCTGGGGATCTGAAGGTACAGGGTTTGAAACCAAGGGTGAGTGAGTCCTACTTGTCCTATTCCTCAGCTTGTGAGAAGGTGTGTGACAAACCATGTCCTCAATGACCCATAGTGTAAGTCACCTTACCTGAAGATACCAAGGTTCTGGTTTCAAGTCCTCCTTGTTAATTGTCCTTGTCACTGTCAAGCTTTTCAACCACCCAACATGTGGGCTGAAACTGTGATTTGAAATTCTGAGAAATCCTAGGCTTTGTTTTTCCGCTGAAGCTTATGATCACAAATTTCAGAATTCATAATCTCACCAATAAGCATCAAAGCTCAGTAAGTTCTCATGCTGCTTGGACCCTCTTCGTTGCCGCTTGTAGCTATATTTATTATTTTTCTTCTTCAGATACACTACCGTTCAAAAGTTTGGGATCACCCAAACAATTTTGTGTTTTCCATGAAAAGTCACACTTATTCACCACCATATGTTGTGAAATGAATAGAAAATAGAGTCAAGACATTGACAAGGTTAGAAATAATGATTTGTATTTGAAATAAGATTTTTTTTACATCAAACTTTGCTTTCGTCAAAGAATCCTCCATTTGCAGCAATTACAGCATTGCAGACCTTTGGCATTCTAGCTGTTAATTTGTTGAGGTAATCTGGAGAAATTGCACCCCACGCTTCCAGAAGCAGCTCCCACAAGTTGGATTGGTTGGATGGGCACTTCTTGCGTACCATACGGTCAAGCTGCTCCCACAACAGCTCAATGGGGTTCAGATCTGGTGACTGCGCTGGCCACTCCATTACCGATAGAATACCAGCTGCCTGCTTCTGCTCTAAATAGTTCTTGCACAATTTGGAGGTGTGTTTAGGGTCATTGTCCTGTTGTAGGATGAAATTGGCTCCAATCAAGCGCTGTCCACTGGGTATGGCATGGTGTTGCAAAATGGAGTGATAGCCTTCCTTATTCAGAATCCCTTTTACCCTGTACAAATCTCCCACCTTACCAGCACCAAAGCAACCCCAGACCATCACATTACCTCCACCATGCTTAACAGATGGCGTCAGGCATTCTTCCAGCATCTTTTCATTTGTTCTGCGTCTCACAAACGTTCTTCTTTGTGATCCAAACACCTCAAACTTGGATTCATCCGTCCACAACACTTTTTTCCAGTCTTCCTCTGTCCAATGTCTGTGTTCTTTTGCCCATCTTAATCTTTTTCTTTTATTGGTCAGTCTCAGATATGGCTTTTTCTTTGCCACTCTGCCCTGAAGCCCAGAATCCCGCAGCCGCCTCTTCACTGTAGATGTTGACACACGTGTTTTGCGGGTACTATTTAATGAAGATGCCAGTTGGGGACCTGTGAGGTGTCTGTTTCTCAAACTAGAGACTCTAATGTACTTATCTTCTTGCTCAGTTGTGCAACGCGGCCTCCCACTTCTTTTTCTACTCTGGTTAGAGCCTGTTTGTGCTGTCCTCTGAAGGGAGTAGTACACACCGGTGTAGGAAATCTTCAATTTCTTAGCAATTTCTCACATGGAATAGCCTTCATTTCTAAGAACAAGAATAGACTGTCGAGTTTCAGATGAAAGTTCTCTTTTTCTGGCCATTTTGAGCGTTTAATTGACCCCACAAATGTGATGCTCCAGAAACTCAATCTGCTCAAAGGAAGGTCAGTTTTGTAGCTTCTGTAACGAGCTAAACTGTTTTCAGATGTGTGAACATGATTGCACAAGGGTTTTCTAATCATCAATTAGCCTTCTGAGCCAATGAGCAAACACATTGTACCATTAGAACACTGGAGTGATAGTTGCTTGAAATGGGCCTCTATACACCTATGTAGATATTGCACCAAAAACCAGACATTTGCAGCTAGAATAGTCATTTACCACATTAGCAATGTATAGAGTGTATTTCTTTAAAGTTAAGACTAGTTTAAAGTTATCTTCATTGAAAAGTACAGTGCTTTTCCTTCAAAAATATGGACATTTCAATATGATCCCAAACTTTTGAACGGTAGTGTATGTTTGCGCAAATTCCCGTGAGATGGTAAATATTAGACATGAGATTTTGCCCATTGATTGGAAGTCGTGTGCAAGTACTGCCCAAGATATATGACCCCAAGTGGCCTGATGGGGGTGCTACAATTAAAGGTCAACTTTGAAAAGTCATAACTCCTATGCCATAAGTCTGATTTACACGAAACTTGGTACAGACATCCATCTATCCCCACTCTACAAATTTGCCTCAAGAACCACTAAAGTCGCCTGACTAGATTTTCTGCCATTTTGAATTTTTTGAAAAACATGTTTTTGACATCCCTTAAACCGTAGGTCTGATTTCTGCCAAATTTTCTGTGGCTCATTGTTGGACCAATGTTATCAAAATTTGCATTAAGGTTGTTGATATCTTATTTAGTTTTCAATATATTGACCAGTGACCTTCAAAAGGGTATGGCTCAGCACCTGGCCAGTCATCACAAAACTTGCAGGATATGTCCACATAAGTACCTGAAACATATTGTAACCCCCAGTCCCTCATGTCCATATCCCAGCGTTACAATACCATGAAAGTTTCATTCAAACGGTGTTGCATAATAAATCAGACTATAAATCAAAAATTGTTTGACCAATCATAACAAAACTCACAGGATATGTTTCATAACAATGTTTAACTACTATGTGTGTAAAACTGTTTTGAAATTGCTCAATAGGAGCGCCACCAGTTCCAAACACATGCATGGGCCTGGTGCAAATTTGGCCATAAATCAATAGCAGTGTTGCCATAAATTGTCAAGCGAATTTTAAGCAAATATTTTAAATGTTGCAAAGACAGGGAGGGAAAAGTGAATTAGGTGCGTTTACATCAACCGGTTTCCATAAACTAGACTATGCAAGGCGTAGTGTCATCAGAATTTGGCAGTATAGGCTACATTACACATAGCGGTAATAGAGTAGAAAAAATAGAGGCCGCGAACCAAAAACGAACCCAGTCTGCCTTGACCATCCATGAGAGAAAATGGAGTGAGGTCTTCAGGAATTTGTTTCAATTGGGGAAGTTGTAATTGTTCTTTCATGTCAGCTGTTGTTGGCCATATTTCATGCTGTCTGGAGACAAAGGCAAAGAAATGTCCTTTATGGGAGGATGCCAACAGCAGAAACAGCTGATCAGTCATGTGAGTTAAATGTTCACTACGTCAGAACTTATTCAGCAAAGGTGTTCCCATATTGCCATGTAGCACATTAATCTTTTTTGAAAAAGGCAAAAACCACTTCAAGTGAGGGTAAAAATTTTTTTTGCAAAATTGAGGAAGTATTTTGGAAATTTTTGTTTCCATAACCCTTCTTTAATGTGATGCTTCAAAATGCGCATAAAAATACATTATGGAAACACGGCTATTGACACTTTGTCCAAACATCACCAAACTGGTAGATATTTTTAATTAAGCTGTTGAAGCTTTCAACTTCTAATGGTGTGTTGGCTTGAAGCCCGGGATCGCTGCTTGAAGCCATATTTACTTATATTTCTTCATTGTCTTGGGCAGACTAGTGTGAAATCTCAGCTGTCAGGTAATTGCCTTGTTTTTCGTTCCCCCCCCCCTTTTTCTCCCCAATTGTATCCGGCCAATTACCCCACTCTTCCAAGCCGTCCCAGTCACTGCTCCACCCTCTCTACTGATCTGGGGAGAGCTGCAGACTACTACATCCATCCTCCAATACATGTGGAGTCGCCAGCCGCTTCTTTTCACCTGACAATGAGGAGTTTCACCAGGGGGATGTAGCACGTAGGAGGATCACGCCCTCCCCGTTCCCCCTGGAGCAGATGCCCTGACCGACCAGAGGAGGCGCTAATGCAGCGACCAAGACACATACCCACATCTGGCTTCTCATCTGCAGACACAGCCAATTGTGTCTGTAGGGATGCCTGACCAAGCCGGAGGTAACACGGGGATTTGAACCGGCAATCCCCGTGTTGGTAGGCAATGGAATAGACCGCTACACTACCCGGATGCCCTTAGTAACTGCCTTGTTAAAGAGCTTTATTCTAAAAGAACATAACCAATCGAAGTAAATTAGAGCTTTGACTGTTCCCTAGCGGTGTTTTAGAAGGCCCTTGTCACATTGAACCACATCTCATCTCCTGTGGTGCTCAGTGGAAACCGGCAATGCCACAGCTGGCATGGAATCACAAGGGGGTGGAGGCGCATCTCTGGCACGGTTACTCTGCCACCACTCATGCATCCACCACCCCCTTTCTCTCTCTCTCTCTCTCTCTCTCTCTCTCTCTCTCTCTCTCTCTCTCTCTCTCTCTCTCTCTCTCCCCCCCATCCCCTATCTCTGTCCCCTTAGGTTACTGCAGAGGACAGCAAGAAGGACGATGATGCTACCTCCATTGGTAAAAGCTGTTCTTTTCCAATGGTTTTCCAGCTCATTATGTGGACAGTTACACATAACATTTTACACTACATGCAATAGACTGATTTACTCAAGGCTGATTCTCAGCCAGGCAACATGTGGTGATACTCATCAATTCCATTTTATGTATAATGTTACTGTGAACTGTAGACCTTCGTTATAGGTTATCTTGGACTGCATTGGCAGAGTACAGACCTTTGAGCAAGATTGGAAGAAGTCATTACAGCATGTCTCCCCTCCCTTCCCTCCATCATTCTCTCCACCCATCCATTGGTTGGCCAAGGCTCTTTGAAGCCGATTCTGGAATTATGCCTCATGACAAGCGGCCAGTTACCCACCTTCTCTCTGCCCCCGTTTAGTTGCCTAGTAACACCTGCAGTTTGAGTGTGCAGACCACCATTGCTCAGCAGCAGAAACACTGGCCCTGGTCACCACAGCTCTATGATCACACTCTCATTTTGAGTAGAGCTTGGGGGCAGAGAAACTACGTGCATGTGTTTTGTTTTTCTCTTTTTTTGGGGGGGGGGCATTAAAGTGTATTTGAGTGCATATGTCTATAACTTGGCCATGCATGTATGAGAGCTGTGGGAGTTGGTGAGTAGGAGGGTGCGTGTGCATGCGAGCTTACACTATGCCATTATGTGGGAGTTTGGCCATTTCGAGTTACCATGTATAAGATAATAATTAGAGTCTATGATAACTTGCTGTGAGTCACAAGAGGAAAAGCATTCTGTTGCCCATGGCATTTTGAAATGGGAGATTTCAGAAGCCATTCTATATCCTTCTGGAATCAACCATGCCATGAAAAGCAACCGTCAACTTGATATGTCCATACTTGATACAAGCTTGATACACATTTTCCTCTATTTAGACACGAGTTATGTCTAAGGAGCCCTTGTCACATTAAAACATTTTTTATCTAGTGTTACTATGGTAGATTAGTAGGCATCAGTAGACAAATACAGCGTACCAGCTGTTTGAAGTAATAGGGTCGGGCACTTCCAGTTACTGATGAATAGATTTTGAACAGTAGTACTACTCAGGCATTTTATCAGGCATTTTATATTGCACAGTAGCTGTAAAAAATATTTCGATACATAAAAGTAGCAGCTTCTTGTCCTACAGAGCAAAATGTGGTTGATGAAGAAGTGGGCTCACCTTCTGATCGACACAAAAAAGAGACGAAGGAGCCTAACCCACCGCAGTCGGGAACCCCCAACCTTTTAGTTCCTGACAAACCCATGCTTCAGGAGACTTGGGTAGACCTAGACGACTTTGCTAAATGCTTCCGGTGAGCGAGTCACCCACAATACACTCATACTTTTATAATATTTTTGTGAGTGATGACAAGTAAATGCTTAGAATTGGCTCTGTTTAATAGATGGAAGGTGTTTGTTTAGGTGAGAATAGATATTATGCATAGAGTTAGACTACCATCAGTAGCCTGGTTTGAGAAAAATGCTAAAAGAAAAGGGGAAAAAATGGTAATTGACATGTTTGTTTTGAACTGAGTAACTCAAAACTCACACACATGACTGACATGAATGTGCATTTTTTTCCAGGACACTCTTGGTGTTTCATAAGCCACACACCTACCCAAACCATTTCCATAAATCTAATTTTAAGGTAAGAATTGGGCATCAGCCCACTTCTTTCTTCACTCGTTTCTTGCCACACTCTTATAAAATGTATGGTATTGATATTTTCTGAACTTTAATGTTATTTATTCATTCGTTCATTCCCACATTACAGTATCATTTTGCCGTGACGTATTTGCTGCTTTGATACATTATTATTGTTTATACACTGGTTATAATATTGTTACTACTATTTTTTTGTCTGCAGAGTTTCATCTTGTCCAAAACATATGCAACAGGCCTCCATGGCTCTGGAGTGTCAACCCAATCCACTTCTATGACAGGACGGCTCCTGGGGGCATCTGCTGTCAATAACCCTCATGTAAACACACACTTATAATGCTGTGAACAAACACACACACACACACACACACACACACACACACACACACACACACACACACACACACACACACACACATTCACACATTCACTGTCACCCAATATTACCCTATATCATTTTGTGCCAGGAAAGAGCACTACAGATGTGATGTTTGCTTTGAGAATGTTGATGAAGAAGTATAGAGAAGGCCAGAAGGAGTTACATTGTGTCTGTGTGGATTTAGAGAAAGCATATGACAGGGTGCCAAGACAGGAGGCACGGTATTGTATGAGGAAGTCAGGAGTGGCAGAGAAGTATGTAAGAGTTGTGCAGGATATATATGAGGGCAGTGTGACAGTGGTGAGGTGTGCGGTAGGAGTGACGGATGGGTTCAAAGTGGAGGTGGGATTACATCAAGGATTGGCTCTGAGCCCTTTCTTGTTTGCAGTGGTGATGGACATGTTGACGGACAAGATCAGGCAGGAGTCATTGTGTCACTGGATGATATTGTGATCTGTAGTGAGAGTAGTGTGCAGGTGGAGGAGAGCCTGGAGAGGTGGAAGTATGCACTGGAGAGAAGAGGAATGAAAGTCAGTAGGAGCAAGACGGTGTACATATGCATGAATGAGAGGGAGGACGGCGGAATGGTGAGGATGCAAGGAGTAGAGGTGGATGAATTTAAATATATAGAGTCAACTGTTCAAAGTAATGGGGAATGCAGAAGACAGGTGAAGAAGAGAGAGCAGGCAGGGTGAGTGTCAGGAGTGATTTGCAACAGAAGGGTACTAACAAGAGTTAAAGGGAAGGTTTACAAGATGGTTGTGAGACCAGCTATGTTGTATGGTTTGGAGACAGTGGGACTGACAAAAAGACGGGAGGCGGAGCTGGAGGGAGCAGAGTTGAATATGCTAAGATTTGCATTGGGAGTGATGAAGAAGGACAGGATTAGAAATTATTATATTAGAGGGACCGCTCAAGTTGGACGGTTTGGAGACAAAGCAAGAGAGGCAAGATTGAGATGGTTTGGACATGTGTGGAGGAGAGGTGCTGGGTATATTGGGGGAAGGATGCTGAATATGGAGCTGCCAGGGAAGAGGAAAAGAGGAAGGCCAAAGAGGAGGTTTATGGATGTGGTGAGAGAGGACATGCAGGTGGTTGGTGTGACAGAGGAAGATGCAGAGGACAGGAAGAGATGGAAACGGATGATCCGCTGTGGCGACCCCTAATGGGAGCAGCCGGAAATGGAATAAGAAGATTACCCTACACAATATATAGGACTCTCTATCTGTGACATTACACCACCCACACTGTGCTAGATGCTGCCACTTGCTATTGACCATGCCTGGAAACCCCAGTCTGTGTTTAATTTTCAAAGAAGCACTTTCTTTATATCCAATAGTGAAATTATAAGCACATGGAGCATCTGTGCCACATACATCATACACACACTTCCCTCTCTGGAGTCCTGCTCAAAGCCTGAGTGTAGTTGAGTAAGTGAGAATAAGTGTGAATGAGTGGGAGTGTGTGTGTGAGTGTGTGAATATGTGTGAATATGTGAAACGTAGAGAGACACTGAAGTGAGAGAAGGAGCTTGTGCGTGTATGTGTGTTTGTGTATGCATTGGTGTCTTTGCGTCTTGAATACAGAAGCGACGCTCATTTCTGCCTCTCATCGTAGACACGTTTGTATTCTGTCTTTCTCCCTTGTTTTCAATCTCTTTTTTGTTGTCCTATTTCCTATTCTCTCTCTCTCTCTCTCCCTCCCTGCAGATCCTTTCATTCATCATCCTGTCCTTTTCTTTTTGGCTGCTACCTCAAATGCTTCCACTCCCCTACCTGTTTCTGTGTAATCCCCTCTCTTATATCTTCCCTCTATGCTCTACCTCCATATCCCTTCATTTTCTCCGGACCCCCTTCTGTTAAGCCACCCCTCTATCTGTCTACCCATCACCCCTCCTTGTGGCTCACCACTCTTTCTTCCTCTAATATTTGTTCCCAAAGTGTTGTGTCTGTATGTGTGCACATGTATGTGGGTTTTGTGTGTGGTGTGTGTTTGGTGATATTTGTGTTTGTGTTTGCATAAGCATGTTATTTATGTGTTTCACCAGTGTCCAGTTGAGAGGGGCTCTCACTACCTTTATGTGGACAGCTTGCAGCCTTCCCGGATTCTCGTCAGCTTTTCTGCTCTGCTACACTGGGGAGAGACAATTGAGGGGGGTAAGAATTTATCTGGACACACACACACACGCAGGCACACAAATATACTTGCAGACATGCAATCGGTGTGATTGTGATGTACTCTGTCGCCATCTTACAATGCCGTGATTGCAACTATTCCCCCATCCTCTGTGAATAGTAAGTACACGTGGCCATTGTACCTCTAGTTAATGGTCATGGCAATTCGCATATGAAACCAATTGTTGGTTCGGTCGTTATGCAACTGTGGTGCTTATAAGGGTGGGGATACCTGCAGTCAGTTGAGACTGCAGAACTCACTCAGATAAAACGTTTCTCCCAATAAACGTTGTGTCAAAATGAACTGATTCAACTTTCTGTGATGTCCATACCTGGATTATTGAGCATGCATCAAGACATATCTACTGTATATCACAGTATAAGTAATATAGGGTGCTTGACTCAGGTCTACCAGAGCATATGAATCAGTCTCACAGTCTGTTATCCGCATCATTATTCAAATCATCAAAATCATCCTTATTTAGAATACAAATGTACCACCAGTACCACCACTGCAAAGAGCTAACACAACTGCATTCAACCTTTGTGATTTTTTACCTTTAGAGGTATGTGAGCTTACATCTTTTCTTTCCCTCCCCTTCTCTATAGAGAGGGAGAGCTCAGCAATGTGCAGGTCAGGGGTTCTCCTCGCTCAGCCACACTCCTGGAAGAGCCTGCAGTCTCAGCTGCCAGTCCTCTGCATCAAGACAACCTCCTCAAAGGCTGCCTTGCTCAGCTTACCTCCAGGGTAGGGCTCTCATGATGTCACAGTATTACAGTATTGTTGTTTAAAGCCATATATTAATTCTAGTAGCTGTTTTTAAATAGCATATCAAAGAAAGTTGAATCAGTTCATCTGGACGCAACATTTATATAGGCGTAACCATTAACTAGTTACAGAGGACATCGTTGGTTTCGGTCTGAACTGGGGGAGGGGGGGTGCTGTGGGGAGTACATCTGTCACCATCTTAACAATGCTGTGATTGCAAACATTCCCAAATTCTCTGTGAATAGTACACATGCCCATTGAAACTCAAGTTAATGGTCACAGCTATTTTCATATGAAACTGATCATTGGTTTTGGTCGTGATGCCACTGTGTTGTTTATAAGGGTGGGGAAACCTGCAGTCAGTTTAGACTGAAGAGTTCTCTTAGGTGATTATGAAACGTTTCTCTCAATAAAGGTTTTGTCCAGATAAACTGATTCAATTTTCTTTGATTCTCAAAGGTTTGCTCGAAGCTATATCTGTTATAGCTTGTATTGTTGGACTTCCTTTTGCATTTCTATACGATTCTCTCTTACCATGATTATACAAAACACTCGCAGCATCTAAATGTTCTCAGTTGGTTCTTACTGTGCATCATAAAACAAATTGTCATATTTTACAATGTACACAGTCAAAACACTAAGTGGATGGTACTCTTGTATTCACAGGGGGAATGGGTGGGTTACTGTGTTAAAAAGTACGTTTTATTTAGTACTGAAAGATGTTTAAGGCAAAATCATCCACTGTATGGCACATACAACAAGGGCTGAAAAACATATCATTTCAGAATCAACATTGCAATATGCACATGATGTGCAATAGTGATGTTGCAAAGGATGCAATGTAAGATGAATTGGGCCCATCAGGTTAACCCTCTTATTCCTCAATAGAAAATGAAATCTTACAAGGTCTGCCTTTTTATCACTACCCATGAAGAAAAATATTGTAGCGCATCTGACAAATATTATAAATTAGTCTGATTCAATTACTTATTGGACTGCTGCCTTATTTCCATCTCTAAAATCACCCTTGTCAATGCTAGAGTGATATATTCTTTGCAAATAGGGCTTTGTAGGGGAAAAGCTGCATATATTATATAACTTCTTTTTATTCTTTGATATTGCAATACATATCGCAAAAATAAAGAAAATATTGCAATGTTGATCCCCCCCACACACACTTTTCACCATGTACGGCAGTATGTCCTATTCATTTTTTACCATCTATCTTATCTCTACAACTATGCAAAGATCTTCTCTAAGAACCCAAGTAAGCTAAAAGCAAGCATTGGCTGCCTACATTCTTCCAATGCTTTGAGTAGCAGCAAAAAGCCTCTGTCCTCATCTCTATTAATGGATGCTACTTAGCCTAGAAGCAGAGGGCCTAGTTTCTGGGGTCAGGCAGAGGTACACGGAAGTGCAATTACAACAGAGCCATAATCACACACATACAGCAACACTCGACTTATCATTCCCCAAAGGCCCCATGGAATATACTCTCCAAAACATTTATCAATGTATGTATGTGTGTGTCGCAGAATGCTGGAGCCTGTCCCAGCAGTCACTGGGCAGCAGGCGGGCTCCAGCATCCCACGACCCTACCTAGGATAAGCGGCTTGGATAATGGATGTGTGTGTGTGTGTGTGTGTGTGTGTGTGTGTGTGTGTGTGTGTGTGTGTGTGTGTGTGTGTGTGTGTGTGTGTGTGTGTGTCTGTGTATGTGTGTGTCTGTGTGTGTCTGTGTGTGTGTGTGTGTGTGTGTGTGTGTGTGTGTGTGAAACATGCAATTCAACACTCTGTCTCTCTCGCTATCTTCCTGTCTGCAATTTTCTTCTCAGACACTCCCCTGCCTTCTTCAATACTCTCTAATTTTATTTTCCAACCACTTATTCGGTCCTTGTTTTAACAGTGTTACAAAAGAATGCACATATACATAGATAAATCATAGCAAATGATATCAAACAAACGAAGAAAGAAACATTATTGACCGAAAAGGTGTAGGCTGAAGCTTAAGCTTATTATGCCTACCCTTTTTGCTTCATACAAAAAACAAACAATACAAAACAGTCCCAAAATAAAAAATGAAATAATAAAATAATAAAACTTCATTTGTCATATGTTATGTTATATGTCAATTATCATGTCCATTATTTTCATACCTCTGTTATGTTATTTATTATGTTAATTTTGGGCTTTTTTTTTTAAATTCACGAAGTTTACTAAACATTTTTAATTCCCTGTCACAGTTATTCCATAAATTAACCCCGTTAACAGTTATTCTCTTTGATTTTATAATGTTTTGTAGACAGTCAGGAAGCAAGTTATTTTTTACTTTGTACATTATTTGTGCAGTTTTAAAGTCAACCAGACCACTGAATTTTAAAGCATGAGAGTTAATGAATATTGCATTGGTGGGTTCATAATAATCCATTTGATGTACAATTCTTATAGCGCTCTTCTGTAGTATGAAAATTGAATTTGTGTTGGTTTTATAGTATGTTTCCCCATACTTCCACACAGTAAGTAATGTATGGAAACTATAAGAGAACAATACAGTATAAAGCGTGAGTTCTGGTTCAAGATATATTTAGTTTTATATAATAATGCAATGGATTTAGACATTTTTGATTTATGTGCTGAGTTTATGGTCTATTATCACTCCCAAGAATTTGTTCTCATAAACTCTTCCAATTTCAACATCATTGATGATTACAATTACCAAACACAATGAATATAGAGTTATTGAAATTTAATAATGATTTTTTAATGTCAACCGATTTCTTGAAAGTTTTCATTTCACATTTGATTACTTTCAAAAGTTGTTTCATGTTTTTCCCAGAGTAAAATATATTGGTTATCAGCTGCAAATAATACAAACTTTAATAATTTGGACACCTTACAGATGTCAGTTTGGGTCCCAGTACAGAGCCTTGAGGCACCCCACAGGTAAACTTTCTGAGTTAAGACTCAGTGCTATTTATCTGTACATATTGATACCTATTCTTAAAACAACTCCTCAACCAGGAGTACGTTACCCCTCTATTCCCAAATTTTTCTAACTTCTTCATAAGAAAACCATGATCAATGGTATCAAAAGCCGTTTCTTAAGTCAATAAAAATCCCAACTGTATACTCTTTGTTGTCTATTGCTTTTGATATTTCCTCCACTAGTTCCATTACAGCCAGTGAAGTGGACCTGTTCCACCGAAATCCATACTGGTGATCACTTAGTAAACTTTATTTATCAATGAACTTTCAAGTTTTTTTTCAACAAATAATTTTTCTAATATTTTAGAGAACAGAGAAAGCAGAGAAACTGGTCTATAGTTGGAACATAAATGTTTATCCCCATTTTTATAGATAGGAATTACCTTGGCTGTTTTCATTTTGTTGGGAAAAATGCCTGTCTGGAAAGATTGATTACAAATACGTATGTGTGAGTGGTTTCACAATGCATTCAATTATATCCTTTATAAGTGTCATATCAAAAGAGTTCATGTCTATAGTCTTTTTATTTTTGTATTTATTTACTATTTCAATGATTTCATTTTAATGAACCCCACTAAGGAACATTTAATTTTTATTTTCAAGGCTCATATCTCCCCAACCATCCTTATAGCTTGTGGCATTGATCTCATTTGCTAGGGTTGGAACCACATTCACATAGTCATTTAATTCATCCTTAATATCTTTTATATTAAATATGATACCATTATTTTGTTCTTAATGAAATAACTTGGATAGTCTCCTTTCCCAGTTCCATTGTTTTGATTAAGCTATTGGGCACTCTCCATGTTCCTTGGTTATTATTTCTATTAACCTAGAGTAATTTCCTATAATGTTCTTTCTTTTGCGATCTCATCAAGCATATCAATTTGTTTTTATATGTCTCATACTTGATTTCTGTTTCTTGCATCCTGTACTTTAGAACAGTGGTCGAGCAGCTGTAGTAGCACTACACCAGCTGGTTTGCAAAATCTGGAGTTCATGTGAATGGCCGAAAGACTGGAGAACACAGGAATTTCTCACAATTTTCAAATCTGGATGCAGCAAAGACTGTGCAAACTATCGCACAATAAGCCTCATTAATCACGCAAATAAAATCATGCTGTCCATCTTGTTGGACAGAATGATAAACAAGATGGAATCAGAGATGTCAGATGAGTAAGCAGGTTACGGACAAGGAAGAGGGTGTGCAGAAATGCTGGAAACACTGCAAACACTAATTGAAAAGGTATCCAACACAGATAATAAGGCAATGCTGATTTTCATTGATTATTCAAAGGCATTTGATTCAGTAAGCCACGCACAGCTCTTTAACATCGTGTTGGAAATGGGTTTCCCTAGACACCTCATTGCGCTACTTCAAGGTCTATATATTGGCCAGACAGCAGTGGTGAGATGGAATGGTGAGAACACAGATGCTTTTCCAATACAGAAGGGTGTACGTCAAGGTTGCATTGTATCACCACACTTATTCACACTGTACACAGAACAAGTGATGCGTGAGGCAGATATAGATGAATATGGAGTGAGCATGGGGGGTTATAAGATAAGCAATCTTAGATTTGCAGATGACACGGTACTAGCAGCTGATGGACAGCAAGATCCAAACCAAATGTTGAGTCGAGTAAATGAGGTAGGGAAAAAGAGGTTGCTCAGTTTGAATGTGAAAAAGATGAAGTGCATGGAAGTGGGTGAATAAGATATTGCGATCTCAGTAGATGGACAAGATGTAGAACACCTAGAGAGCTTCAAATACTTGGGTTCAGTCAAGAAAAATGACGGCGATTGTACAGATGACATAAAAATCAGAATTACCCTAGCAAAGAAAGGAATGATGGAGATGGTACCAATATGGAAAGATAGGGGAATAAGAAAAGAAGTGAAAGTCAGTCTACTTAAAGCACTCGTCTGGCCAGTGTTGTCATACGGAGCTGAAAGTTGGACATCGAAGAAAGTGATGGTAAACAGAATTGAGGCTGCAGAGATGTGGCTTTATCGTAGGATGCTTCGAATAAGTTGGACAGAGAAACGAACGAATGCGAGCATCCTTAATGAATTAGGAACAAAAGAGGACTAATGGCACATATAATGAAAAGAAAGCTATCATTGCTTGGGCATACCTGTCATCCAGGTGGAAGTAAATTAATGAAGACAGCGACTTTGGGAACTACACCAGCAAAGTGCAAGAGAGGCCGACCAAAAAGGCAGTATCATGATGATATCAAAGAATGGCTTAGTCTGAAAATATCGGAGGCAACAAGATCAGCTCAGGACAAACAGAACTGGAGAAGACCTGTTTGGCAAGCATGTCATCCTGATGGTGCTGGCAACCCTCACTAATGAGGAAGACTTAAAGAAGAAGAAGTACTTTAGAAATTCCCCATAGAGTGTATTTTTCTTTTTATGTGCATTTTGTAGCCCTTTAGTGAGACATGTCTTGTCCACATACACTCACCGGCCACTTTATTAGGCACACCTGTCCAACTGCTCATTAACGCAAATTTCTAATTAGCCAATCACATGGCAGCAACTCAATGCATTTAGGCATGTAGACATGCTCAAGACGATCTGCTGCAGTTCAAACCGAGCATCAGAATGGGGAAGAAAGGTGATTTAAGTGACTTTGAACGTGGCATGGTTGTTGGTGCCAGACGGGCTGGTCTGAGTATTTCAGAAACTGCTGATCAGTGGGATTTTCACGCAGAACCATCTCTAGGGTTTACAGAGAATGGTCTGAAAAAGAGAAAATATCCAGTGAGCGGCAGTTCTATGGGCGAAAATGCCTTGTTGATGCCAGAGGTCAGAGGAGAATGGCCAGACTGGTTCGAGCTGATAGAAAGGCAACAGTAACTCAAATAACCACTCATTACAACCGAGGTATGCAGAAGAGCATCTCTGAACGCACAACACGTCGAACCTTGAGGCAGGTGGGCTACACCAGCAGAAGACCACACCGGGTTCCACTCCTGTCAGCTAAGAACAGGAAACTGAGGCTACAGTTCGCACAGGCTCACCAAAATTGGACAATAGGAGATTGGAAAAACGTTGCCTGGTCTGATGAGTCTCGATTTCTGCTGCGACATTCGGATGGTAGGGTCAGAATTTGGCGTCAACAACATGAAAGCATGGATCCATCCTGCCTTGTATCAACAGTTCAGGCTGGTGGTGGTGGTGTAATCGTGTGGGGGATATTTTCTTGGCACACTTTGGGCCCCTTAGTACCAATTGAGCATTGTGTCAACGCCACAGCCTACCTGAGTATTGTTGCTGACCATGTCCATCCCTTTATGACCACAGTGTTCCCATCTTCTGATGGCTACTTCCAGCAGGATAACGCGCCATGTCATAAATCTCGAATCATCTCAGACTGGTTTCTTGAACATGACAATGAGTTCCCTGTACTCAAATGGCCTCCACAGTCACCAGATCTCAATCCAATAGAGCACCTTTGGGATGTGGTGGACCGGGAGATTTGCATCAAGGATGTGCAGCCGACAAATCTGCAGCAACTGCATGATGCTATCATGTCAATATGGACCAAACTCTCTGAGGAATGTTTCCAGTACCTTGTTGAATCTATGCCACGAAGGATTAAGGTAGTTCTGAAGGCAAAAGGGGGTCCAACCCGGTACTAGCAAGGTGTACCTAATAAAGTGGCCAGTGAGTGTATTTTTGCTTCTCACTGCACTTTATTAATGGACAGTGTTTATCATATAGATGTTTTAATGTTGCTCTGTCAATGTAAGCTCTATCAGGATCGTCAGTACAAACCGCTTTCCAATTTTGTTTCATCAGGTCGATCTTAAAAGCTGCAATTTTCTTGGGTGTTCTGTGTTGAATCATCTAACAAATATTGGTAACAGTTTTGCTCTTATAAGATCCTTTGGGAAAATAGCAAAAACAGGTAGATGGACAATTAAATCGTTTATGAGTAATCCACTCACTATTTTCTTTTCCAATTACATTTGTAAATATGTTGTCAATTAATGGTGCACTCTCTTGTAATTCTACTTGGTCTTGAAATCATGGGATAGAGACGTACACTGTACATGGTGTTAATGAAACCTGTAGTCTTTGTATGTTCATTTAATTTTAACAGATCAGTATTAAATTCACCACATACAAAAACCACCTTATAGTCCATCTATCATATCCTTAAACTGATAAATGCATGTTCCTGGTGTTCTATATACACAGCTTATTAGTATATTTTTGGATTTTTCCATCTCAGATTCAATAGTTAAGCATTCCATGAACTGTTTTACATTTGAGAGTTGTATGCACATACAAGGCCACTCCTCCCTTTGTGTTGGATCTGCGAACCCGAAACATCTCATATCCCTTCAGTTCAACATCCACATCTTTATCATCACTTAACCATGTCTCCAATATTGCATTAACATTGACTCTCTGATGGAATTGACTCAAGTAATATTCGATTTTAAAGACGTTACTGGAGAGGCTTCTATTAAAGTGTATTAATGACAGTCCTTCCATTTCCATAATTTTAAATATGTCTCATTTAAGATCTTTAAATTCTTGCATATTATTTTTCTCTGTTTCTAGGTCTCTATACTGTTGCACTATTATTGTTTTTTTTTGTCTCTTCCTCTACTTGCCTTTTCCCTCTCTTCTCCTTAACCACTCATTGCTTTAACTCATTACTCTGTCCCACTCTGGCTTTGCTACTCATCTATCTAGTTTGGCTTTGATGGCTGTGCCCGGTTGATGCCAAATGGGGGACAGAGGATGTTGTGGCATGTCTTCTCCACTCCCTCTTCCAAAATCTGGAATCACCTGGCAACTTCGCTTCAATTCTCTTCATCAACTTCAGCTCTGTCTTCAATAAAATTCAATGCCACCAGTTGATCAAGAAAATCCACCACTTCGACATCTCTCCACTCCTCATCCACTGGGTACACAACTTCCTTAGCAACAGACCACAGGCTGTAAGAATAGGCACAGTAACATCATCAACCATCATCACCAACACTGGAGCCCTTCAGGGCTGTGTCCTCAGTCCCTTTTTCTACACTTTCTACACAAACTACTGCATTAGCCCTTCACTCATAACCACTGACTACAAATACTCTGATGATACTACCATACTGGGACTACGTAATGACAATAACTCCTTCACAGCCTATCAACACTACATTTTTCATTTCACACAAGGGTGTATGGACAACTACCTCCAAATGAATGTGGATAAGACAAAAGAACAGGTCATTAACACACCAAACACACCCGTCATGGGACCAAACCCCATCTCCATCCATGGCAAGACAGTAGAACAGGTTAGCACCTTCAAATATCTTGGACTCGCTTTAGACAGTAAACTCAGCTTTGATCAATACATCATTGATTAATACATCACTGATATCCATAAACCCAGCAGAGACTTCACGTCGTCCACAAGCTGAGAGCACTTTCTGTTGCCTCCCCACCTCCTGTTGTTTCTTTACAAAAGCATAATACAACCCATCCTGCTGTACTCTTCCCCCTGTTTCTATACCATGCTGACCATCTGCAACAAAAACATACCACATGCTGCCTCCAAGATCATCCACTCCCCTACACCCAACCTCTCAGACGTGAACGACAGAGCCATCACACACTTTGCACTCACAACAGTGAATGACACTGATTGGCCCCTCGATCCATATTTCACACTACTGCTGTCAGGCCGCATATACAGGAGTCTGAAATGGAGGAGAGCTCGCTTTGGCAGAAGTTTTGTCCCTTCTGCTATAGCAGCACTAAACAAACTGCCTCACTGACCTAGCATAGAGCCAGATTTATCTGTGGGTGGGGGTGGATGTTGAGTGTTTATGTATCTGTATGTATATCTGTACATTGCAGTGTGGTTATCTGTATGTTTCTGTGCATATACTGGCTGTGAAAACACATTTCCTGCAGGACGATAAAGACTATATCTATTTATCTATTATGTAAAGCTAATGAGACCAGTGAAGTGGTTCTGCTAGGGCATGCCAGGTCCTGTGAACTCAGCCTGGCACTAGGTGAGGAGTAGTAGACTGCACCGCTGGAGACTGTTTGACCTAGTTGATTCCCTTACCCAGATAAAGTGTGAGGAGCACAAAGGATTTTCTTAAAGAAGAATTAGCCTGTTTTTGTACGCATTTGTCAATGAACAAAAGCCATGACATTGTAAAGCAATGGATGAGGGGTGTTCTTGTACTCACTCCTGCGGTAATGCTGGCGAACAAGGATTTTTAAGCTTATTAATTGTTTATGCGTAGTTAGCTGCTCTTGAAAATAGTTTCGACTAAATTTCAAAGATATGAATTTAACGTGGAGGTGGAGAAGGAATTCTCATGAACCTCATCTATTGGTAGCAAATCGCTGTCATTTCATTTTAGTGTTTTATGCTGATATTGTATCCGTGTGTCTTTATTCAGAATGTCCATCAACTGCTTTCACCCCCAGGCGCCATGTACTGTGCATCCATGCACAAGCAGCCCTTGGCTACAACATCCACCTGTACAGCATGGAGCCCTTTATCTTTGGAGATGAAGAGACCATCATGCCACACCTTACCAAGGTGAGTGAGCAAGGATAAGGTCATCACAGTGGATATGCTGGCCTCGTTCAACCCTTCCATTTGTCGAAATGCACAGCATTCAGTCAAGATTCCAACAGAATGGGGCATCTGGGTGGTGTAGCAGTCTATTACGTTGCCTACCAACACGGAGATCGCCAGTTTGAATCCCCGTGTTACCTCTGGCTTGGTCAAGCATCCCTACATACACAATTGGCTGTGTCTGCGGGTGGGAAGCTGGATCTGGGTGTGTGTCCTGACCAGGAGGCACTGCACTAGCACCTCCCGGTCAGTCGGGGCTCCTGTTCGGGGGGGGGGGGACTGGGAGGAATAGCGTGATCCTCCCATGTGCTACGGCCCCCTGGTGAAACTCCTGACTGTCAGGTGAAAAGAAGCAGCAGGTGACTCCACATGTATCGGAGGAGGCATGTGGTAATCTGCGGCCCTCCCCGCAGATTACCTCCTCTGCCGTGCCTTCTGCCGTTTCTGCCTACCTCTTTCTGTAAATAAATGGAATGCAAGACTGTGATCTCAAACTCTGGAAGTGAAACGCAAGTGTGAAGGATGATGCTTCTTTTTATTTTTCTCACTCCATTTCCAGCTCACTTCCTCCATCACAAAAAAAAAAACTAACACAAGTCACAATATGCAAAAACAAACAAAGCTGGAAAAGGGGGAAGCACTGGATAGGAAATAGAGAGCGAAGAAACCAACATATGAATTGAATACTTGATTAATTGCGGCGGGAGAATGGTTTGTCAATAGCATCACAAAATAGAAAACATACACGTGCATACTTAAAGCCAGATGCCAATGCAGTAAAGAATTGTGCATTAAAAAAATGTTTTTTTCCAGCTCTCCAGATGATTCTGCATGTTAAATGCAGAATCATCTCACACTGAAATAATGGAATTATAATATGGAAGTGTAACAGGTTGTTTTATCGTTAGATGGACAGATGAACAGACATTGTCTTTCAAAAGCATCTATGAGGCCATTAATCATCTGCCATGATATGGGCCACCACAAAACAGCCATTGACACAATATGAAGCACAGAGTCCTTCCCAGGGAGATAGTGGGTTCTACCCGTCTTTTTCAACCAGTAAACCTCCGGTTGCTGTTTGACTGTAAGAAGACACAGGAATAGGTTATCAGGGGTGTCAAACTCAGTTTCACTAAGGGCCACACTGGGACATGATAATCACATCAAGGGCCAGACATATAGTTTATTGACATGCTTTTATTTAAGCGAAAAAATAAAATATCTTTGATATTGTTGCATGTCACATATTATGATGGAATATTAGGGCCATTGTGTGTGTATATATATATATATATATATATATATATATATATATATATATGGTAACACTTTAGTATGGGGAACATATTCTAAGTAACAAAAACTCAATTTAGAGTAATTTAACACTATTAACACTTGTACTTTTGTGTTTTGTTATGTAAGAACAGACCATATTCATTACGTGTTAGTAAGGGAGAATAACTCTTCTTGTGGTACTACCACCTTATAAAGTCCATACTAAGCCAAGCATATTGAGATGGTACTACTAATAAGCAATAATTCTGAGGTTATTGAGGGAAAACTCATAGTTAATGGCTTACTGGTTGTATAATAAGGCCACGCAGAATACGGCATTAATAAGTGCTTAATAAAGACCAATGAAGAGCCAATATGTTGCTAATTTGCATGCTAATACGCACCTAATTAATGGTATATATGTTCCCCATACTAAAGTGTTACCATATATATATATATATATATATATATATATATATATATATATATATATATATATATATATATAAAGGAGCTGGGGGAGGGGGGGTAATATTCCAAGAAAAAACTCAGAATATCTGAGATTAAAGTCGTAAATTTACGAGAAAAAAAACTTTTTTTTCTTTTTTTTTTACCTACATTGACTCTAATACACTGTTGTAACATATAGCCCTCTCACATACAGTTTGGTCCACATAAAGCCCTTAAAAATCAGCAAAAAATGCTCAGCCATCATAGCATTTAGTCAAGCAAAATACTGCATTCTGATTACATTTGTACAAGCAGGCCACCATACAGCCAACTCACTAAAATCTGTTTCACAGGCCTGAATACGAAAACTCAATGGCTGTGTGGAGCATTTAATAAAAAGTAAAAGTTAAATATCTTTGATCATGTAGTTCACATGTCCCATACAGCCTAGCCTTCTGGCATGCAGACGGCTGCACATAAAACCCTAGAAATTACAAATAAACATTGCAGTCAAGCAAACCTCACATGAAGCCTATTTCACAGATCTCATTATGATGCATCAACGTTGGCGTGCTGTTTAGCCACATAGATTGGCCTGTTTCCAGCCACCAGGCACCTGACAGCTTTTCTTTGACGCAAGTTCATCAGTTCTTGGCTTGAAGTCCTGAGCTGCAGCCACTTTCAGAATGGAGGCAAGATGTTTGTCTGTGAGGCGGGATCTGTGAGAGGATTTGTTGCTCTTCATCACAGAGAACATTTGCTCACACAAATAAGAATAAGTGTTTCCAAACATGCTCAGAACACAAAGGCATCTGTGTTGTGACATCTGTGGCATCTGTGGCATTGTGTTTGGGATGAATGGTGCAAACTCGCTTGCCCCAGCAGAGTCAAACCTGGCCTTCAGCATTGCACTGTAATTCTGTCAGTTCATATTGTAAGTGCTCTGGAGCACTGTTCACATCAACTGCAAATGGATTTGTAAAAAGCTCAAAACTGAATTGCTGAATCTCAAAGTCGGCAAATCTGCGCGCATCTCTCTCTTAGGAAGGCAGTGGTGAGCGCGTTGGCCACTGGCTGACAGGTTGGAAAGTGAACATAATTTCCCTGCTGCATTTGGTTTTCCCACAAACGCAGTTTTGTTTGAAAGACTTTCACTGCATCATGCATATACGTATATACGTGATCATATGTTTGCATCTCTGTAGATGGTACACCCGTCTGTTTGGTTCGGCGTGCACATCGCTGTGTAGACCACAGCTGTAACTAGGTGGGCCAAAATTTACTGAGAATGTAAATTGATATGTGAGCTGGATCAAAATTTGCTAGGGGCCAGATTTAGCCTGCGGGCCTTGAGTTTGAGACATGTGGGTTAGCTATCAATTAGCTAACTGCTTGCAACTGAGGCTACCCACTGGCAATTAACCACTTCTGTGCTGTCAGTCTGACACCTAACCACACCCCAACTTCACAACCAAGTACAGAAACTATGGGCTGGATTCACCTTAACCTAGGAAATGACAAGTTAAAACCAGCTTTTCATTATTATCTTAGCTAAGGCTGTAATGTTACTAGATAGGGGTTTAATTGAACCTGTTTTCTTTGTCATGATATTGGACTGTTGTTTTTCTGATAACAACAAAAAGTCAATTAAAATGGGCTGGAAAGTGTTGCCATGAAACATTTTCATTCCAGGTTCAAACCTGTGGTATGAGTGACAAGGCAAACTTCTGATTAACCATGTTGTGGACACACTGTCTTCTGTCTAATATGCTCTGTTTGCTTGGCACACACACAAAATAATAATAATAATAATTTTAAAAAAATCAGACAACTCTTTGCTTTTGTTGTCCAGGAAAGTTTGCATTTCAGTGAACAAGCATCGTCCATCCTGAGGGCCTTGGGTAGCGCTATAGTCTCCTTCAGCCAAGAACAGACGCAGCCAGCTGCCAGGAGGATCCTGGAAGAGATCTACTGTCCTCAAAACATCCACACGGCCTTGGAAAGATGGACCCATCACAGGGTAGCTTGCTAACATGCATTGTACAAAGACCTGGGCGCTTACAGTTTTGAATTAAGTATAACATATATAATATATGGATTAAAATATCTTATGCGCTGCTATGAAATCAAACATGAAAGTGCATTTGAAAACAGACACAATCACCCAGCTGTGTGTTTGTGTGTGTGTGTTTGTATGTGTTTGAGTGTATGTAGGTCTTGAAAAAGGCAGTGTGTCATATGCTGTCTGAGGCCCTGAGCAGAGAGCTGACCGCAGAGGAGCGGTTTGCTGTGCAGGCCCTCACTGCTGACCCCTTGCTCTTCAGCACCGACAGCAGAGAACACTCGTCGACTTGTAGGGCCCACTTCTCTTTTTGTGGTTGTGCTAAATCTAGTTTCAGGAGTGTATGCCCATCTAATGCTCCTTCTGATTACCCCGTCCATTTGCACACAATTGATGTCCCTCTTGTCTCGGATTCTGAAAACCCTCTTCAATCTGTCTGCTCCTCTTCATCTGTACTCCCACCAAATTATAGAATTTGATTAATTGGTGAAATCCAAAAGGGATGCAAGCTTCTGGTTAGTCAATCTGGCATGTAATAAAAGTAGCTGAAGAGTCTTTACTGAAGATCCCCTGTTCAGAATGAGAGATCCAATGAGAGATTGAAATAATTAGTAGTGGCCTGAAAGTAAATTAACATGGTTAAACTGTTATTGAGACAATGAGCCCATCACTTGCAGAACCAAAAAAATCAGAAAAAAACATCTTTCGTATGTTGAGTAGCATCATTTCTTTTTTTAATGACAATGAATGCATGTACACTCAGTCAGTATTTTCAAAAACCTTGCAGTGTGTGTGTGTGTGTGTGTGTGTGTGTGTGTGTGTGTGTGTGTGTGTGTGTGTGTGTGTGTGTGTGTGTGTGTGTGTGTGTGTGTTACTCTGTGTGGAGCATCAGATGGATTGGGTTTTGCTTAATAAACTGTGTCTGACTGAGTTAGTCTCGCATTAGTTTTGTAGAAAAGTGAAGCAAGTTCACTTTCAAAAGCTTTCTGTTGACTATCTTTGCGATGGTATTCACTGTATTGTCAAACATTGCAAGCCTCACTATATACTACCCCCATATAATATATCTCTGTCCTATCTGTGTGCTTAGCTGAGGTGATATCAGCACCTCCGGGAGACTGGGGAAACAGACAGCCAACAGATAAGGAGATCCAGGCAGTCATCACCCTCCAGGCTGGCTTCAAAGGACGCTTTGCACGATTGGTCCTAAATGCGTCAAAACCTGGTACACACACACACACACACACACACACACACACACACACACACACACACACACACACACACACACACACACACACACACACACACACACACACACAGAGCCTGCCCTTAGTGATGATGGCGGAGAGACTAAACAGTCATAAGTCTGGTTATACGTCACTAGAGTCGATGCTGACAATGCTCGTTGCCACAGGTGTAGCAAGTCTTTTGCATTTAAGGGCGGAAACACGTGCAATCTTTAGAAACATCTCGCAAAAGTGCATCAAATACAGGTGGAGAAATGCACAGTTTTCGACTGCCTAGCTCATAGTTCATCTCTCGTTGCCTCATCCACCTCAGGTATGTTATGTATGCTAGCAGCCTGGAGCCCACAAGGAGTTAACTATATTATACAAACAAGGGTTAGTGTTTAAAAGTAACGCTCTGCCCAGACATGAGAAAATAAAGCAACGTTAATTCTGTTCTTAATTTGTTTTGTTTTTTCTCTTTAAAAACAAAAACAAAAACAAAAAGAACCAATAAGAGTACCGGTAAAGTACCGGATCGATAAGCAGTATCGGTAAGAGTAATAGTATCATTAAATCTTAACGATACCCATCCCTAATTCCAGTTCATCCCAAAGGCGTTGGATGGGGTTGAGATCAGTGCTCTGTGCAGACCAGTCAAATTCTTACACACCAACTGTGGCAAACCATGTCTTTATGGCCTTCGCTTTGTGCACAGGGGCATTGTCATGCTGAAACAGCGAAGGGCCTTCCACAAACTGTTGCCACAAAGTTGGACACACACAGTTCTCTAGAATGTCATTGTATGCTGTAGCATTGAGATTTCTCTTCACTGGAACTAAAGGCCTTAGCCCAAACCGTGAAAAACAGCCCCGGATCGATATTCCTTCTCCACCAAACTTTATAGTTGGCACTTGGCCCTCAGACAGATAGCGTCCTCCTGGCATCCCCCAAACAGACTCATCCATCTATCTGCCAGATAGTGCCAGATAGTGAAGCGTGATTAATCAATCTATGGAAACCCATTTCATGACGCTCCAGACGAACTTTCCCTGTGCTGACGTTGCTTCCATAGGGAGTCTGGAACTCGGTAGTGAGTGTTGCAACCAAGGACAAATTATTTTTTTATGTGCTCGGCCCTTCATCATTTACCCGCCCGTTCTGTGAGCTTGTGCGGCCTACCACTTCACAACTGAGCTGTTGTTGCTCTGAGACATTTCCTCTTCACAATAACGGACTTGCAGTCCACTGCAACAGACATAGCAGGGCAGAAATTTGGCCAAGTGACTTGCTGGAAAGGTGGCGTCCTGTGCATGGAGACTGTATGGCTGTGCACTTTATTCGATGCACCTGTTGACAATGGATGTGGCTGAAATACCCAAATCCACTTATTAGTATTCACATACCGTGTAGTGGCCATGTAGTGTTTGTTTCTATGGTTGGGAGCAAGGGGGGTGAGTATGCACAACTTTGTTGTCGCTGCTTATTTTTGTGGTTAATTGGAAATCAGTGAGGCATTTGGTAATTTTCTTTGAGTTTGGAAAATGTAATGATGATGTTGCACCTTGCAGTTAGCATGGCCTAACCATGATAAACATCTCTGATGACATGTAGAATGTAGACCAGTTCCACAGGCACACACACACACACACACACACACACACACACACGCACGCACGCACGCACGCACGCACGCACGCACACACACACACACACACACACACACACACACACACACACACACACACACACACACACACACACACACACACACACACACACACACACTGCACCTTCTGCTTCTTTCGTTCGCGTTGTGAGTTAGCCCCATGACATTTGTTTAGCCTCTGGTAAGTTGGAGGAATACTTATTGATGAGACTGCCATTCTTCCTAATGCACCATGACAGGTGAGGGGGCGGCCAGAGACATGAGAACACACAGATGCTCGGCACACACACAACACACACACACACACACAAACACTCCAACGTCCCACCATCAATATCATATACTCTGAATTGCAGCAACAATTGAAAGAGAAAGTCAAGTCAATTTTTATTTGTACAGCCCAATATCACACAAATTTGCTTCAAGGGGATTTACAGCACCACAACATTCTGTCCTTAAACCCTTGCATCAGCTGAGGAACAGCTCCCTAAAAAAAACCTTTAACAGGGAGAAAAAAATAGGAAGCAACCTCAGGGAGAGCAACAGAGGAGGGATCTCTCTCCCAAGACGGACAACGCGCAATGGATGTTGTGTTTACACAATTTACACAATACAACACCGAAAGAGGATAACAGAATTATAATGGAATTATAAAATATAGGAATGGGGCCCTGTGATGGTCTGGCATCCTGTCCAGGGTGTCTCCCCACCTGCCGCCCAGTGACTGCTGGGATAGGCTCCAGCATCCCCGCGACCCTGAGTAGGATAAGCGGTTTGGATGATGGATGGATGGGTCTTGTCTCCATTTCAATGAGAGTTTTTCCAAAATGAATTCCACACACTATTTACAGCACATTTCTGTATCTGAATGGAAAATTAAGCAACCATACACTGCTTTAATTTGCCCAAAGATTTCTAGTAGTGTTTTTTTTCCCATTTTATTGTGTGCTTTTGTGTTTCACCATTGTGAAATGAACATTTGAACATTGTGAAATGAACGTTTCAGAAATGGTGGTGGTGAGAAACATGGACCGACAATCTGAATTCATTGGCAGGGCCTGGGTCTGGCTGTGGTGTGTCCATGCTGACAGAACACATGACACTAGGCCTACCATATGGGCGCACAACTCACATATTCAAATTCATACACATTGTGTTGGGTAAAAGGTCATATTAATCTTATTTTCTATGGTTCTATCACACCAAAGACCCTCCATCTGTTTTTTTTCCATTATTATCATTTACATTGTCATGGTAATGCTCCTCTTTTGCTAATGTGACAAGGTTTTTACATATGAAACTATGTGTGCAGGCATACACAAGTGCAAGTACAAGCACACATACACACACAGCTGTCAAAGACTACTTTCAGATGTAACACATTCACTTGTCGCTACACAGAATAACAATAACAACATAGCAGCCATCACGTCGAAAAGTGCTGCACGCCGAGCCACACTAAGAAAGCCATTAGAAGAAAAAAAGAAGGGAAACAGTCCTGTGTTATTTTAGCTGACAATATCA